>NC_142850.1:8181818-8484848 GCF_061612785.1 Hesperophylax consimilis
CTATTTACTGTCAGATTGATTTATTGACGAATCACAGTCAGCTTCACTCCCTTCGTTCTTCAACAGTTGATTTTACCCCTCGCCATTATCTTCTCGTCTATTAATTCCTATGTCTGTGTTTACTACGGAATTGTATATCTTAAAAACGCCTACAGAAAAGTCTCGTGTGATACATGTCTATCTCTTAAGGATAACCCCCAGCAACGCCAGGCATACGTCAGCTTGTTACTTATAAATTAATGTAGGTTTAAACTAACTGTTTGGTACGGATTAATAATGAGAAATACCTACCTACCGAAGTCAACTAAAAACTAAACAATGCATAGACCGATGAAATTGAAACCATAATGTAAATGAGACTAATGAGTCTTAAAGGCTATTATATTTCAGCAAACTGTGTTATATCATCGTCAAAAAAATGTGGCACAAGGTTTGAAATGAAACGAATTTTTTTAAACTTTCGCGTCACCATGCTTTGATTGCAAAATCCAATTATCTAGAACCTAGGTTATTTGAGGAAAACTGGATAAAAAATATGTTGACCTTAGTTGACCGTACTTACCAAAATTAGACATTAATATATTAATACAATAATATACAGCCTTGAGTATTCTGAGGAAAGTATATTAAATACCTAAATGAGTCGTTTTTTCCTTCTAGATTTAAGGATCACCTTGCAGTGATAGAGAGTGGGTACCTGCTTAAAATAATAATGGTTATTTTTTTAGAAGGGGGCAATGAAAAAACCTCTCTAATTGAGAATAACTCATGTTTTAGGAAAGGAAATAAGTTTACAATAAGTAAGTTCAAATTGCGTCAGATTTGATGACCATCAAATCGGCCCGTGTTAGCTATTGATCAAATTGTGACCAGCTGACAAGCATAACAACATGTAGAAAATGCTAGTTATAGAAAGCTGACAAATCGTTAAAATTGAGTCAGGTTGACAATCCGTTGTTAACAGACCGATTGGCATCTCCAATGAATAGACGCAATGTAGGCATACTGAGTCTGTTCTACAGATATTTTAATGGGCCTGCTCTAAGGAGCTAGCAGCATTGATCCCCGGTGCACCGGTGTACGTGTGTGAAACTCGACGTGCATGATCTGAACTCCCGTTCGTACTGTTCACAGGTGATGTTGGCTTCATTGGAACGTGTTGTTTCTTCTACCCGTTTTTTTGTAAGTCAGCTCGAATGAGCTACCTACCGGCAGCTGTTTTTCCTCTTTCATATAATTTGAACCTCTCCAAGACCCGCATTAATAAATCCCTTCTTACAGCCCCTAAGGATAAGCCAAGCGCTATCTGTGCACTGTACAGACGTATACATCACTGGATAGCAAAATGATATGTATATTTAATACTCCAAATATCTTAAGGATCGCTCATCAAAGTCTTTCGGGTTCTTGCTGAAGATTAGTTTATCGAAAACACAATTCATATAAGAGCCTAGAGATAAAACGATAACGTGTCTATATAATAGGTCAAGGTTATTTAAGGTCGTTTAAATGCAAGTGGAATTTAAATCTGGCAAATATTATCACGCGTTTTAAAAATATCTCCAGAAAAAATAGTAGGTAGTCAAATTCCTAGCATTACAAACACTGAAGAGATAAACCGGGAGATGTGTGAAGTGGACGTTTCTTTGTTCTCAAAGTAAGCTCAATTTTTCCGGGTTTCTTGTGAAATTGATCAAAAAATATTTTGCATCGAAATTCTTTTCTGGATTAATTTCATAGGCCTTTCTGGGTCTGGGAGTTGAAATGTCTAATGTAACTTGGCGACGTTCTCTTTTCAAATCGGATAAGTCTGTCGCTTGTAAAAATCGTTCAACGCGTGGCGTTCGTTATACTCTACGCGTTCATAGACGGCGCTATTTTTCATTGATTTATATGGGAAAAATTGTAGTGTAGATTCTGGAACGAATTAAGCTCGTTGTGATGGGTTCAACTGTACACTTGTTGCAAGTAATGTTTTAAAATATTTGACGATTTATTTGTTTGCGCCCGTATATAATAATAATAGTATAAATAGTTTTTTCCGCATAAAAAATCAATTCTCGCAAGAAAGGCATACATATACCTACAATAGTGTACCTACCAATTTAATCAAGCACATATAGATTGCCATAGTAAAAATAATCCTTACTTATTTGATTTTATATATTTTATAAGTACATACTTTTATATTCTTTTTTTATGTATCTATTTTACTTTAGGGAAATCAACAGTTTACAATGTGATTCATTAATACATATGTAATTTACCTAACTGAGAAACCAATTACAGATTTCCTCAATATACTATTGTATTATGTATCTAAAAATGTAAACACTTTACTTACAACAACTAAAAAATATTATGCCATTATAACAAACGTTATTTATGTTCTATACTTTCATACTATTTTTATATTCTACTGTATTCTTCCATACTTCCTTATATTACTATAATATAGTCATTTACATTATTTATGTTCTATACTTTCATACTATTTTTATATTTTACTGTATTCTTCCATACGTCCTTATATTATTGTATAGTCATTTACATTATTTTATGTTCTTAAATATTCTTTAATTATATTTTATTTTATTTTATATTCTTTTATATTCTCTCACATTCTATATCGGACGTGCAGAGCCAAAGTCATTATGAGATAACAAGATCTCAAGTTTTTACGATGTCCTTAATATTTTTGATAAAACCATTTAGATATCTGCGTCAAAATAAATATGATACTATAATATTATTCCACATCCTTAATGTGCGACTGCTATTGTTAATATTAATGGTTTTTCGGTGCCACCATACATTTAAAAACTAATGTTTTGTTTTGTTCAACACAGTGAAGAGATAAGGGTGATCGCTAATTACTCTTATTGAACATGTGTGAAATTTAATGTATAATTTTGTCCAATAAATAGAGAAGTAACTGGTACAAACGGTCACTTCTCATCCGAGAGTACTCGGGAAAGTAATACTTGTTTAATTTAATGTTTTCCTACTGCCCCTGCAAAAACTCTCAGATCAAGGTGTCAATGTGTGCCGGTGCCCTATTGAATTTGCAGTATTTGTGCGGGCTTCACTAACTTGGTCCCGTACACATTCTTTATATTAATGTATAGAAAATCGAACACCTTAACACGGGCATGTGCATAAAGCAATGAATAAAGAAACTTAAAGTAAAAGTTAATCGGTGATCCAATATTGTATTTGTAAGCTTTTCTTAAAATAATTTAGTAGTTATTTGGACAAACTATTAATTCGTAAATATTCCTATTGCGTTATGTACGGGCGCAAAAAAATAATTTGTATTAATATTTTAAAGCTTAATTTGTTAAAAGTATACGTATTTACATAAAATAATTAAATTTACGCCATCTATGAACGCGTAAATTATAACGTATCTACATAAATTCTCGGGTGACGTTACAATACCGCCATTCAATTTTCAAGTCTGGTTACCAAATACGGCTAAAGCCATTACAATTTGGGAGGCGGGTTTAATTACCGCCGCCACGGGAATCATTTATTGGATAACCAACACCTCTGCCATAGGTCACCCCGAGTGGTTCGATAAGTTTTGTGATTTAGCAGGGGTGCTCGGTTTCATCTGTTGGAGTGTGTTCAGGATACGCTTGCCCATCAGCTACGTGGCATGCCAGATCGGGAGAGGCTGGTTTGGGGAGACCCTTTGACCTCTCCAACTGGTCTTTCTACCCATCGCCTTGTGCCGAAGAGAGAGGGATATATTCGTATGTTCGTCACTCCTGGAGACACTGATCCCTAGATTCCTACCCAATCCTCATACCCCTAACCTTCCCAGAACTTCCTCTCATTCCTTTCCTTAAATATCTCCAGTTTGATAGTCGAGATGCTTATCCCCATTGAGTTACAGTACATCCAACGCTATTATCATTTAATCTTTGCGGTCTTCAATAACAACGACCTTGTATTATTTTCTATATCTACCTTCATTTCATAAATTATCATTTATCATACATTATGTGTCGATGCCGTTTCTATTCGTATTTATACAAGTGAGAAGTTTTTTGAAAATTTCGTCTAGTCACGAAGAACGTGTTTCGTGGAACCAGTAGAACCACTGGAAATGTGTGAACAGATGAACATAATGATAATTATTGAATCATTCATCATAGTTTTAAAAGTGTATTTTAATGAATAACAAGAATAAACCAGTCAATCAAACAAAACTTATTCTTTAAATAAATTACTCACGGCCAAGCTATTTTTACTCAGCGCGATGAATAGATATTTGTATGGCAATAAAAATTGATATCGTTACTGTTCGTTGAAAATATATTATTATGGGTGTTGTGGACGTGTGTGTTTGTGGTCCAAGTAAGGTAATTTTTTCTTACTTAGGGTGAAAAGTGATTAAAGTTTTGAAAATTTCTAAATAATATATAAATAAATAACAGTTTTTTGTATGTAGCCTTCGGGTCGACAAGTATTATGCATTCATGTATTAATTCTAAGGTCTTATTTGAATTGAAGACACTACGTTTGTTTCAAATATCGATAGGTCACATTTCTAGGCAGTTCGTCTGTTCAGTGATGGTCATTGTTTTTATTTATATATTTTTCCATCGATTTTTCGTGAAAAAATACTCTGAATATTTTATAGTATTAGTTACCTACTGTCAGTGGCAATTTTTTTGGACAGCTGGATTCTTTTGTTGTCTAAATTATTAGTTTCTTTTGCGTTGGTTCTGAGTTGGTTTGGCAAAGCTGAACTTAAGCCCGGATTAAGACCTGCTTAACGAAACATATATCCTGGTAATAAGACAAGTTTTAAAATTTTTCGACACTTCAAGTAATATATACACCGTGATTTAAGCATTATATTTTTTATTGATTATACCCCAAAGCAATCGCGAACTTTATTCTTATGCCTAACCTATCTTAAATAACCTACAAGTTTTTTGTAGGGGAAAAATTATTTTCATATATTCCTTAGGTACTTTTTAAATCTATAAGAATTTCACTATTGTATTCGTGAACGAATTAATGGAAATCTTTGAAGTTAACCCACTTCACGATATCTGATCGAGCTAAAGCATGTTCGTTGTTGATGACAATGCATTATATCAACTTTAGTGTGGATCACATACACACACGGGGACATACGCATTTTTCTAAAACTGGGTGATATTACAGCAGTAAATAGGTATAACAAATAAATGTTGGTCATACCCAATTGGGATTCGGCTCAGTTGTTAGGGCGGTTGGCTTTAGTCCCGGGAAGGAAGGTTGAATCCTCAGTAAAACCGATAAAATATACATAAATATGTATATTTTTAAATAGGTACATCTCAATAAATATATGTATTGTACACGGAGAATAATGAGTATTTCTAATTTATTAAGAATGTCCTAAAATTATTGGTAGTCTGGTTAAAAACGGGACTGCAGGCCGTTTCTTGATAAACTATTAGGTAATTCCTAATAAATAAATAAATGTTTATGCATTTAATTAACCCGCGTTAGTATATTCCTTTTTTACTAAAAGTTTAATATGAAACCAATCAATTCATTCGTTAAGGGCCTGCAAAACCGTTTTTAACAGGAATAAGAAGAATTCACTTCGCGTTTGGATCCCACCCAGGCGTAGTGTGTTCAATTCCTCGGCTGGCTAAGTCCTCCATCACAACACAAGCAACATTTTCCGTTTAATGTGGTGGTAGTAGGAGATTTTCAAATATTGTCAGGTTATCCGTAACCCGGAAATATTTGTCTTTCTATTAAAAAAATATAGAATTTGAAGAGATTCTTGATAAATTAGCAATATTTGTGTTTATAAGGAAACCTGTCAATTCAATTCTCATTTTTCTCCGTGTTACTGTACTAAAAAAACTGTGTTTTTCACGGGTTAATTTTTTTCCATCAAATGAAAGTCAGTCAGTCTCTACGCGTTATGAAAATTTTTCCTACGAATCCTAAGAATTTAATCAATCTGATAATGTGTTTCCACCATGGAATTTTCATCATATTTTCCATACCCACTAAACTTGAGAAGTCGGTAGGAATTGTAAATATTATACGTATTCATTTCCATAAAATTCTAGTACTCGAGCTTCTACTATAACGCAATAGATGGTGTTACTGTTCCAAGGCCTCCTTTAATTTCGAAAATTACGATCGAGATTGTTCTCGCAATAAATTGAAGGGTGTAATAAAAACATTAATAGATTGTTGATAACATGCATAGTTAATATTATTGGCAGTTCATTTCTTCATGATAATATAAATATTTTATCTTCCTTTTTTGTAACAAATAGAGATGATGATATCCACACTGGGATCTCCGGTGCTGAGGATTTCATATAAATATTATTAAAATTTAGTAGCGTGAATAATACGAAGTAATTATAAGATACATTATTATTTTTTTTTTTAAATAATTATTATAAATCATAGACATATGAATATTAGTAGACCTGCCCTAAGTGATTAAAAGCGTATTATCCCCACTCCCCATACCGGTTCCATTGGAGCCGGCTCAAGTGAAATTTGAAAACGTGACGTCATCATTCTTGTGCGAACTATGGTCGAGGCATCATCGGTTCATTTTACGAAATAACACGGCAAAATGTTGACTTGTACTATGAAAACTTGTAAAAATAGATGTGAAAAAGAGAATAAACCCAATTGTCGTATTACATTCCATATATAAGCATTATTTTACTTTATTTTAAGCATATTCACATCGTATAATATGAATCATTGTTACTATCACATCGAGAAACGTCTGGACGCGAAACACAAAGCTGGTTGGTTGCTGGGAAGTAAATTATGAACATTTATAAAAGTGTCTTAACTAAATACTTAAACGAAATATTCGACTCTGAAAATATAACCGAATTTTTTTGCCGAATTTGGACTTCGCAAATTTGTTCATAACGTGGCGAGTAATTTGCGCTCCCATGTAAAAATGTCTATTCATTCAAAAGCAGATTTTACTTTTAAGAAGTAAATGGTGATATTATAATGCAAGATGCCTATTTACTGTCAGATTGATTTATTGACGAATCACAGTCAGCCTTACTCCCTTCGTTCTTCAACAGTTGATTTTACCCCTCGCCATTATCTTCTCGTCTAAATTCCTATGTCTGTGTTATAAATATATTACACGGTATTTTTTAGTGCAGTTAAGCAGTTCGGTTTCAGTCTGGTATTTGGTGTTGGTATATTCTTTATTTAATAATCTCTCTATGTTTTGTATCCAGCTTTTTATTATTGACTAGCTGACGTGTACCCGGCATTGATGGGGTTTATCCTTAGTTGATATGAAGTGAAATGACACTAAACTGCGCTATATAAATGCCATATTATTATTATTATGGCGTTCTTTTCTGTAGGCCTTTTCAAGATATGCAATTCCGTAGTACATTATTTTGATGTATCTCATAAGGTTTAGCCAGCGTTATCAATGTAGTGCTCGAAAATATATTTTTACGACTTGATTATAAAACATCGACGTTTCTCTTATTTTTATATATATAATATGGATATATTTCATATGTGAACCTTCCGTAAGAAATTTTCTAAATGATAGTGAAAAATTTATCAATATCCATTTCGTAGTTTAGAAGAACTAAGCGCACAAACAGATTGACGCGGATAGCGACTTTATTTTATATTATTTATAGATTTAAATGTCATAATACTGTTATGAGTTATGATTGAGAGTGGGAGTTTGTTGTAGAATTTAGTACCATAGTATAGGAAGCTTGTTTGCACAAATTTTGTATGTTGTATATGCTTGTTGGACATGTTTTTGACCCTGAGATCTAGTGATTGTAATAAACTTGTTTTAATTTCCGACTTTATGTCCGGGTTAAATCTTCCCCATAGGAAAAACCAAACCGTTCTACACACTTTTCCACAAATGATCATCTGCAAATCAGCAAAATAAATACAAAACAATACAAGAAAAACACGTCAACTCACCAGAGATCAAATGGGAAAATAATTCACCGACTCCAGATATTTTCATATCAGAGGGTTCGGCTCGGTAGAACTTCTAACAGGGCCTATAAATCCTACTGATCCCTCAACATAAATATTTAAAAAATCTTTCGTAATCCTACATGTATTTATAATGACTGATTTTTGCATGTTTACATTTATTTCTTGAGTTTTGTATTTATGAATATAAATTAGTATTGCTTTAGAACAGAGTTGTTTAATTGACATGATGTTAAGATGGTTGAAGATTTCGTCAGTGCTATTTCTTACAGTGACTTTCAGAATCATTTCCATTATTGATTCGGATGACGAAGTTCGTGGTAGAGCGGTTAACGTTTTGTCCCTGAATCTGAACCCAAAGGTCGCGGGTTCTGAGTAATACAATTAATAAAATAATATGTCTTTTCTTACATACCTAATTTAATAAACTAAATAATTCTAGCCTGTTTCAGGTTTTAGGTAGGTAGTTATAGGTAGTTCTCTAACAATAATAATAATAATAATTTGATAATTTGTAGAGCGCCGTTTTTGTGAAAAATCACCTCAAGGGCGCTGTACAATTTATTTCCTAGGATCTACATTTGTTATTTAGAAAAGATACCAAAACATACTTACCTGGCAAGTCACTTCCGATAAACACACTTATATTAAAAAGTTTATGCTTATAAAAGATAAAACTGCACGCAGAGGACACTATATCAAAAAACACTGGTCATCGCTTGACCTTAAGTCTGCTATAGTTTTTATTTTAATTTAACTGTCTTAAAAAGCCTACAAATTGTTAGTTGTTATCATTTTTATTTATTTATTTTTAATTATTATTTTAATTTTATTTTTAGTATTTTTTACATTTTGTTAATTTAAATTGCCGTCGACTGTGAAAGTGGAGGTTTCTGAAATTATGGATACGACTGTCTGAAAAGGTGCGTTTTAAGTTTAGACTTAAATTCTGTCGAGCCTGCGATCATTCTCAAATCATGTGGCAGTCCATTCCAGGCTTTAGGTCCTGACACGGCAAAAGCACGCTCACCGAACTTAGTACCTGGTGTGCGCTTTGGTTACTTCAACCTTCCGATAGCTGATGACGTTGCTGACCTAAGGGTTGACTGTCGGGAATTGGAATCTTCTGGAATACACAATTCTGATAAATAAGCCGGAGCCATTCCGTTAAGTGACTTAAATACCATCCAGCATACCTTGAACTGGATTCTTTCAGGACATTTGAGCCAGTGCACATTTTTGAGATGCTCTGAAATGTGGGAGTATTTAGATACTCCGGTGATAAGCCTTGCCGTGGCGTTGAAAACGGATTGTAATTTGTTGATTTGACATTTGGAGAGACTTGCATATATTCCGTTGCAATAATCTAGACGTGAAACAACATAGGAATTGACTAGCAATTTACGTATTAATCAATCAAAAGTAGAGCTAAATAATATTGAAACCGGGGTGTTTTTCGTCTCTCACCATCATCACCGCAAAATAGCCCTTTAGGGATTAGCCTCTGCGTGTAGTAGAGAGTGGCAATATTGAAAAATCTTGAAATCTTAAAAGTTAAAAAAAAGAACGAACCAAATCCTAAAGATTATCCGTAAAATATATTCGCATTACAATTGATTCCAGACAAATTCCTGTTTTTTTAACGTTTTTCAAAATAAAATTCTGTTTTTGAAAGCAGATTAAAGACCCTTTCAAATTTTGTATTAGAAAACGGTATACAAAATTTAAAATACATGAAAATTTTTAATGCAAACATAAATAAAAATTGTCACTCACCGATGGTTTTTATCGTATTAACTGTAATTATGTAAAATGTCAAAAAATCATGTAAAATGAAACTAAAAAACATATTCAATATTAGTTACAATCACTTTTATAAGGTATTATAAAAGTGATTGTAACTTCACTTTTTTCGTTTCATATGAAAGCGTTTATTAAAAAAATTGAAACCTTGTCAAATATTTTTCAAATGCTACATCTTTCGGGAGCGTCTATGGTAATGTTTTGTAAGCAAACTGAAAGCGCATTATTCTTTCTTTCTAAAACTGTTTAAATCATAAGTTTTACTGTGATACAAAATGAGATAGCATCACTTTTATGAGACCGTGTCAGGCTGGGAAACATATCTTCCAAAAAGACTCCACGGGTGTTTTTTGTCTTTGAATAATATCTCCCAAAATTGCCCAAGGAGTCAAATTTGACTGCAAAGTCAAGTATGTCGATCTTTACCTTCTTCATTGATATCCGTTGGTATCCTGTCGTCCTGTCCTCGTTTATTTATATCCTACAAAGCACATAGTAGACGCATCTATTCTGAAATGCCGGAATTCATTATGCCAAATCGTCCATTATTTGGATCCTCGAAGACAAAAGGAGGTCCTCAATCATTCAACAGTGTCAGGGTCATTAATAGACTAAATAAATTCTAAAACAAACCAAACATACCCTTCCGAAGAAAGAGTTATTTTGTAACAGTCCTTAATTAAATACGGAGGTTATTCTATTATGCCCTTTTAACTACATGGCATGTTTTATCTGATGCCCTGTTGCACGGTGAATTTAACTGGATATACGCTTACTTTTGTGAAAATTGAAACACATAAACCCAAATGAACCCTTACACAGAAAGGGAAGCTTTGTAGAAAGTACCAATTATACAAATGGGGTTATTTTGGTATAATTTTTCTACTATACTACGTGTTTTGTTTGGTTGATTACTTGCACGATGAAGTTAACTGGATATATGCCTATTTTTTGTGGAATTAGAAACACCCTACAACTGTTTGTTCCACACTCCATTAGTAGCTTCTTGGAGTTCTTAGTTAGGCTATACACGACGAGGAGTAATTTCTAATAAAAAACTAATAGTTTACTGTCTCTGTCAGAGATTTATCGTCGATCGATGGTTTTACTGCAAGGAAACGTATCCCTGCTTTAGAAACAATTTTTTTCGACTAGTAAATCTAATATTTTAAAATTTTTACCCAAAAAATCTTACGCAGAACGATCAAAAGATCGACTAAAATACTTGACAAAATCATTGAAATTTTCTTAAATAACTGTATTTTTAATGAACACCTAACGTGGCTTGAATCACAACCTAAATAACTGCGTAAATAAGTATATATATTATGAGTATACATAAATAATAAATCAATATTATGTTACCTAATTAAATAACCAACTACCGATAACTTATGAATGACTTGCAAATAATTAATTAATTACAAATGAAATAACTGCACAACATATTATTTCGCTCAACTGGTATACATATTAAAAAGATTCGCAACTTATTTCTGAATTCAAGATATATTTATAAAACACATTTTTACTTGTCGAGTAGGCACTCTACATGTATAAATTAATCATCCAAGTGTTTTTTATATTATAAAATAGGTATTTACTAAAGTAAATAGAGCAACATGTGCTTCATTCAAGCGATATCATCACAATAATTGTGTGTTTGTAAACCTCGTGTGATTCATTCAGTTAACATTTACTTTTCCTCCTGTTCGGTGCAAATATTGATAACACTATCAATGCATTCTGCGACTGACGATATTACGTAACAAAATACAAGAAACAGAAATATAAATTCATTATTTAATAAAACTATGAAAAGATAATTATCACAACAAATGCTTTAATTAAAAAAAAATTAAACCAACCCTGGAAGATAATTTACATTCTCAAGGAAAGCGGATTTACATTTGGGTATAAAAACAAATAAAATAAAAGATATTGTTTAAAATCTTAAGACAAATAAATTAATGTAAAAGGAGGAAGCAATGAAATAGTGCTTGGTCTTTAGAATAGTTATACATTTTCGAAGGAAAGATTTTTTTTTTTTAAATGAGAACCGCAAAAGAGTCTCAACTGCTCCCAACCATCTGGATCCAATGAGATTATGGCATCCCCAATTATCCCCATAAATATACTGTCGGGAAGTACCTGGCTATTCAGATCAGGTCACGAATCGTGGTTAAAGCGATTTTAAGCTACATTTTGATTCTGAATAGTGGTCTTTCACTGGCGTGATACAGAAATAATCTAACACACTGGAAATTGCCGCAAATAGATATGGGTAATGTTTATTATTTTATATTAATAATTTGTGAAATAACACAAATCAATCAAATAAAATTTACTTGCGCGCGCTGGCATTTGATACTGTGACTTACGGATTCGTAGCCAAGGATTGTAATAAATCAAATTAACCTAGCAAATTAAGAGGACGTATGTGGATGAGGAAATACAGTGCACCTGCAATGGACCTAGGATATCTATCGACACCTCTATTGCTCAAGTGGAAAGATTATAATGGAGATTGTCTGATGACGTAGATATACATATGACCATTTCTTCAAATTCTGTACTAACAAACCTAATGAGGGGTGGGTGCTTACTCAGGCAATTAAATTACCTTTATTGAACGATATTATATTGCTAAATAGATTCGGTGTACTTAAAAATAATACATAATTTGTACTTTCTTCCCGGGTGTAACATACGAGTATTTCCACTATAATTTTGATCACCGAAACATATTTATGGCGCCATAAACGGTAGAAAATAACATAAAAATAAGGATCAGTCCAGCTTTGGATTTCTGTCGAAAATGTCTTAATTTTACCAATTTTTCTTACCCACACGAAACCAAACGTTCTTTTTTTTGCAATTTGTCAGCCGATCTAATTAATGGACGACCTCGGAATCTGTTTCCCCATCGTGAATCATGATACCTATATGATTGTGTTAAAATTTTTCGATAAAAATTATTTAATTTTTTGTAAACCACTTGTGTATAGCCCCCTTTAGCGGTGAAAGTAGAAACTCCAGAAGTGACATATCGAGTCTTGCGATACATTCCTAAAAAAACACGTCGGAATTTCGTCGGAGACAATTTATTTCAATCACCAGCCAGAGACTAAACGACATTTTGTGACAAGGAAATCGGGGAATCTCCTCGTTTGTCAGTTGTTTCGTTCTGCATTTGTTTTACTGAAAATAAACAACAAAACTATTTTTGAGTTGCATTAAACGAAGTGTGTGAAAATTCTAATATTTTATGATTTCTTGCGAAACAAACGATAAGGTGATTCACATTACTGTTTGAACAAATATTTTGAAACATGTGTTTGTTAGTTTTACAAAGAAAGGCCGTAATAAATTTCCGTTTTCTAAGCTTGCTCTGATTTTTGAAATTTTTTTTTTCACAATTGTTTTCGCCTTGTTTTTGGACTAGTTCTTTTATCGTGGAATTATCAGTATCTACTAGAACAGTTCTGCCGTAGTCGGTTTGGGTGTTGTTATAAATACCAGATTCACACAAAATTACAATGTTTTCAAAAATCTCCAAAATTGCTAATAAATTTACAAAATGTTTAAAAATATTTTTTTGAATTGAGAAAATGGAGAAATGCGGCATTGGAACGTATGAACACAATACAGTTTGATATAAATTTCAGTTAATATGTGTAACGTTTTCATAGAGAGAAATATTACCACAAACTTATCCTGAGACAGTTTTAAGTAAATAATCACTCACGGATGATATTTTATGATATTCATTAAATGCAATTTTAATTAACTGTTAGACATTATGAATAATTAGAAAACTAAATTCATTTGTGCCAATCTTTATTTTTCCAAAAAGAAATAACTACGTATTTGAAAAAAAAAAGTTTTCACAAAGCTAAATATTAATACAGTTTTGTTCTATAATTAAATGATTATTTTAATAAGAACAAAAAATATGTTTGCTTTATCTTTCAATGTAATTAATACCATAAAAAAAATTATTATTATAAAAATTAAAAATATAACTCCAACCAAAATATATCATAGAGCTCGCACAATTAGAAGCGCTACTGCATACTAATATCTCGTCGAAACTTGTTCCATTATTAGAACGCGATAAGCGTAGACCGGAATCGGTAGTTTTAGTTAGAGCGTTGGGAGAGTTGGAGGTCAATTGGAGGTCAAAAAGCGGAACTTATTTTTTCGCTTTATGTATCATTTAAATATAATACATCAATGGTTGATATATGAATCAGAAATAATGTTATTTTTTAATGTAACTTGGACCTACGCAGATACATAGATAATAATTAATCTTTTACATTGAATAGCAATCTAGTTATTTTATTTTTATATATATGTAGGTACGTAGATGTTATACTTTGTGACAAAAACTTTACATAAGAAGCAGTTAGGTAAATATATCGATCTTTGAAAACCTGAGTTGGCCATTTCCTAACCTACATAGGGAATAAGAATAAGAAGATGATAATATTATTAGTTTTGGCTACATATTTATACTTATATACTTTTTCAACACGTTGACTGCCACGGAAATTTTCAAAATTCCCTTCTAAAAAGCCAATTTCATTTAATCATATTATATTATTAAAAACTCTAATTTTCTGTTAATTTATTAATAAATTTTCTGTTCTGTAAGCCAGCATTGATTTTTTGTTCTCTTTCCAGAAGCCATCTATTCATATTAGTACTGATATACTACGAATTTTATGGAATTTTAGCGAATATGGCAAAGTAAACACACTACGAGTTACATCGTAGTCGGCGTCCTAGCAAAGAACGCAATCTACGAGTTATCTTGTAGTTGGCAGTCAACGTGTTAAAAACGTTCTTTATTTTGTTTCTAACTTGATAAAAATATTTTATTGTAGGAGAACAAATATAATGAGATCAAGAGTTTCAACTTCTAGATCACAGAAGGTACCTACCTACCTAACCTAACCTAACCTAACCTAACCTGAAGAATCAACTACATATTTAGGTACTGGGATATTCACACGAACAGGTAGAAATGTTTAATTTCGAAAACAGTCGGTTATAGTACAGGGTTTTCCAATAAGAGGTGTTATTTTGAATAGCCCGCTATTTCGGTAGACGTTACTTTTGAAGCTGTTATTTTTTGACATTTGATAAGTAAAAACTACGCCATTCATAAAAATGGAACGATATACGCTTCAACAACGCATTGAAGTTATTAAAATTCACTTGAATGAATAAAATGCAAATCATCTTGAGTGATGAGGCCCATTTCCACCTCGGTGGCTTTGTCAACAAGCAAAATTGTCGCATCTGGGGCTCGGAAAACCCAAGAGTTATTTTTGAAAAGCCTCTCTATCCTCAACGTATGACTGTTTGGTGTGGTTTGTGGTCCGGCAGAGTCATTGGACCTTACTTTTTTGAAAATGAGGCTGGAGCAACAGTTACGATGAATGGATTGCGCTATCATTCGAGATGATTAATGATTTTTTATGGCCAGAATTGGATGGTATTGATCTGAACAACGTTTAATTTCAACAAAACGGCGCTACGTGCCACACAAGCAACGAAACCATTGATCTTTTACGATGATTGAATATTAAAATAAGACCTCTTATTGGAAAACCCTCTATATTAAATTATGATATATTTATAGTTCATGAAATGTCTAGGATTGAACTACCCTCCCCATATCCCGGAATAAACATGATAATTATTATAATTAACAACTGTATCCGATTTTTAACCCCGTTCAAATGTCAACCCTTGACGAAAATTATACCAGAAGTCATCAGCACACGGTATCGCCTCGCTTACAAGGTATAATAACTGTAATTAGTCGGGGTATTATCTTCTCCGGGGCCAGACTCCGCGGTGTGTCTTGTGTCTTGTATCTCGTCCTATCTTCCGCTGTTGTGAGAAGTGTGAACCTGCCATAGAAGAAATGATCTGTTTTGTTGGCGGATGCGACTGCCGAGCGGATACGCTTGTTTTCCATAGCACTGGGCCATTGAAGATGGATTCATTATTACGGCGAAACGCGCAGGGATAGAAAACGTTTTAAATAAATCAGTTCTTTGAAAACCATCAATTTAAACAACATGCTTTATTTTCAATGTCAACAACGCAGTTTATCGTAATTTTCGCTCAGCAATGTAATCAGGAATACGGGTGATCTATTTTAATATAATGAGGTATCCAAGAACAAAAATACCTTTTAATCGAGGATTGGTGTAGGATATGCGATATATGATTATTTTCGAACTTGTAAATTCACACCTCGACTCTTGCCTCGAACTTCTGAGTCTGGTGATTTTAAGAGTACCTACTCGACGCACTAGACACAAAGACCTATTTCAATGTCACTATTCACAAACAAATGATATCGACATTTTTAATGCAATAAATTCAAAGTTTAAAAAAACAATTTCTGATTACAGTTCATGTTTTTACAATTGTTTACAATTATAACCCATGTGTACAAAATTGTAAACATTTCAATGTGCCCAATGTAAAAGCCCCATGGACGAATAAAGACTAAATATATAATTAATTTGCGATAAACTAAACATCCAATAGCCTACGCCTATTAGAATATACTCGCATAGTATCAGTGCCACCGTTGCAATTTTCATTTATTAACCTCCAATAACCTGAGTTTTAAATATAAAGTCCATTTTGGGACTCATGGACATTGATTTACTCTGACTTTCTTGAAGGTAAATTTAAGTACCTGTGAATTTAATACATGTACAATTTTAGTGAATTACATAATATTTTAAAATGCCAATATATAGGTTACTGTTCATTTTGTGCATTTATGTTTTGGAAACGAGTGAATGTTCTTCAAAATAAGGGAAATATAACGTAGTTACGCTGATGATGGTCAAATATTACTTTACTGGTATTTGTTTGGGAGTGAGATTGTCGGTATCTGCATAATAATTCACCCTACTCATCCAGTCATCTGAAATGAAAGAAACAAACAGTGAAAAGTTAAAAATTACAACAAGCATAAAGATTAAGCTGGTAAAAGATATCTCCGACCTCTTCACACCGACCGGGAGGAAGTTCATGGTAAAAATGATCAGTGTTTACCTATTTATAATTCCGGTTGCTATCTCCTATCTCGCGGAACATTAGGGAAAGTGTGCTTCCGTTCTATAAGGAGATGAAAGGCGAAAGAATTAATGAGTGCATTATTATTATTGGAAGAGCGGTATGAATACTTCCGTTCTGGATCCATTTCAAAGATTTTTCGATGTTGATCTTTATTTGAAGGTGAAGTAGCTACTGAATTTTTTTAAATTCCAAAAAAACAATCGACAAGATCAACACTACACAATTTGAAATATTGCACCGAACATTTTTGAAACATTATGTGGCATACCATTACTATACACATCTGGTACAATTCACGTTTTTTTTCTTTTATGATGGTAATGTTTTTGTACCTTCCGTAGTTTTTATTGTTTTTTTAATGTTAAGTGTCCTTTCGGTGATATTTCACAAAAGTTGTAATGCAAAAAATGCAATTATTGTAAAAAGTGGTTTATTCAAGAACTTCCCCTACGTAATCGCAATTTATACAAGTATATTGCACAAGTAACTACCTAGGTACATATATACGCATTTAACCTTGTGGTTGGTAAAATGATAATAGAAACTGATCATTTGAACGCTTTGTGGTTTCATACATTACTTGCAAACAAAAGGAGTGATTGTAATCACTCAATAAATGCCTGCAAATGTATACCCATAAAATCTGCATAACTAATGAATGATGGTGCTGCCACACGCAAAGCTCACATCAACAGATAATATAAAGCACAATAGCGCTCGCCATACAATCCCATACAGACCCGACACACGTAAAAAGATAACGCGCTATAAGTGTGGTTCTGAACTTCGCTAACCGAATTTATTTTACGTAACCGCTCCCGACGCGATATTGGAAAAGTTATGCGTCCCCCTCTCCGCCGTAAAAAGGAGAGGGGGTCATTTTAATTACGGAGCTACCAACTAAGTTCCGTGTTCCCTTTGACAGCCATGACATAAGCAGCCTAATAATGCATTTCTTATTTATTATGTTAGCTCATATCCGATATGACCGGTCAGTGGTTGAGTGGGCATAGCGCTTGGGTCTCACCCGAGCGTCGCGTGTTCGATTCCTCGGCTGGCTAAGTCCTCCATCACAACACAAGCAACATTTTCGACTTTCTGTGGTGGTAGTAGGAGTTTTTAAACATTGTTGGGTTATTCGTAACCTGGGAATGTTTGTCTTTCTTTTTATTAAAAAAAAAATTTAAAAAAATATCGTCTCATGTGTGCTAGTACATTTAGAAACATAAAAAAAACTTTATTTGGCAAACATACTTAACATATATTTAAAATATAAATATAATCAATATTTGAATTTGAAGTAAACAAATTTTCGCCCTTTCAAAGTTAATCATATTTTTAATCTCAGTATGTTTATATGGTAATATCATTCGATTTTTTGATAAAAGTTGGACGGCTTGGACGAAAGTTTATTTTACAATAATTTACTATATGTCGCTTTCGTCGATCGGCGTGCGAACTGCGAATTTCCTGATTCGACGGAGAGGTTATGTCAGGTTATGTGAAAATGCGCTATTTATGCGCAGATTGTTTAAAATCTAAAATTTTTATAAATAGCATTTATAATTATATAGTTGGCGGCATCATCATCTGAGGATGAGCTGTCCAACAGATCCAGCAATAGGCGACAAGTATCATCCATTTCGAAAACGTGCTCAAGCTGTCAGTAAATAAAGTTGTCACTTTGACAGATGAAATTATGTTCCTCGGCCGCTCTCGAATTCAACTGACCCCCTCTCCTACCATAGGAAGAAATATTTGATAGCGTCGTGTGTCGGTAGAAAAGATGATGCGCTGTACATTAACTTTTGATGTGAGCTTTGCGTGTGGCAGCAGCTTCAAGGTTGAAGGTAAAAGCATAAGCCCCCAACAGATCACTCATTTGGTTGGTTCAACAGTTGTGTGTCGTGTTTGTGTTGCTTGTAGGCGAATCAATGGTTGGGTCAATTTCGTCGATCCCTCTAGTAGCATCGTTAACTATTAGGGCGAAGCACTACGAAGTAATAAAAAATCATGTGTTTTTGGTTTGAAAATTTAATTGTTTAGAAATATTCCAAATTCTATAGTTAAATACTGTAACTAGAACACTTGGCCTTTGAAACCATCGAGCGTTTTTGGATCGAAGTCTTTTAATAAGTTTAGAAAAAAAATAAAGTATCGGAGCTTAAATATTTGTGAAAAAAATTCGCAAAATAAAATAAAACACACCTTTAGCGATGTTTTTTTTTGCATAAATCAAAATGGGTGGTTGGTGTTAATCGGGAATTTAAACCTAATCGCCACCTACATAAGGAGTTTTATTCTTAGAGGCCCAATTCCAAATATAACATGACTCGGTGCATTGCCTTAATACGAAAAGATAAACATGGGCCAAAAATGGTTCATAGGACGAAAAAAATACAGACGTATTAATGCTTAAAGAATAAAAACATTGCTTTTTACGGTTTTAATCGTTAAATCCTTTTCGACAGCGCACTTGAGGTGATTTCGCACGAAAACGGCGCTATACAAATCATCCAAATATTATTATGTTTGAACTGCTTTAAAATGATCACAACAGCTTCGTTCCTGTCATCTTTATCAGCGTCCATCTTGCCTGTAGTAATCCACAAGCAAGTTAAATCTTTACGTAATGTCTAAAATCGGTAAAAACTACACTTCATTTGTCATGCCTGGCATTTTATTTATTTGTAATTCGTCAACAATCCTAAACAGACCTGTCACTCCTAAACAGGTGATGTGTTGTAAGTATGGGCGTGGCGACGATATGCGCTGTGATCTGCTAGCCAGGCTGTATTTGAAAAATATGCGACCCCGTTAGAACAATTTACGGAGCGCCGTAATTACGCGGCTGTCATCTGTCAAAGTGAAAGTACCCATACAAACAAAAAACATTCGACGGCAGTTCTCCAATTGATCTGACCTACTCTCCTGAGTAAGATTATAGCATAGTGAGTCACCCCAGCATATAATATTATATGCCACGTCCAAATTATGCGCGCATCATATAGCGTAATGTGTCTAAGGCTTTATAGCTACGCCATCTTATCGCATATATCGCATCTCCACATGGTTCAACTTTACGTTCAACTCATCCAGATTGATACAACCGCTCAACCAAATTGAATGGTATGTAGGTCCAATACCGCTGACAGCTCCACGGTAAATTAATGTAACCTCTCTCTCTTTCGCACCCGTGAATGAGGCATGCGACAAAAAAGAGAGGTTTCGAGAGAGGTCTGCGGTAGAACTAAATGTAAAATTAAACCTTTAGTAATTATTATATAAAAAAGGTTTAGCAGGTAGGTGGCTACCTTCCTTAGGATATAAAACCGTTTAGATGATATAAAAAAACTGGCAACTGCGTAACAGTAGTTTCCAGGTATTTAGCCCAAAGCGCTGAATTGACAATATGGTGTAACATTTTTTTATGCAAAAGATTGCATCTTATTTGTATGCATTTGGGGTCGTAATCTTGAACCCTGATCTGTCATCGCATACAAGATACATTATTATTATATTATGACATTTAACAGGAAAATAAAAGATAAATGCTTTGACACCTACAACAGAAAATTTGTTTGTTTTTCATTACTAATTATTTTTAAATTCCAAACGCATATACTTACGTACGAGTGTATATTGAAGATATCTTCGTAATCTACGACTAACTAACTAAACTAACCATCACACCGATTCCCCGCAGGGGTAGGCAGAGAGGTAGGACCGCCAAACAACTCGGTCTTGGCACACACTTCTTGCCTTATTCACATTCATACACCATACGTACTTTTCTAATATTCTGACTCTTGACATGGCCCAACTCAAGTATATAATACACTCGATTGTGACGATCTGTTACCAAATAATCAATAAGTTGTTTTAATCAACATCATTACCAAATGAATAGATTTTCCCTCAAAAAAATATACATAGGTAACTAATATCGATGGTACCTATTATGAGTGTCTGCGATTACAATTTTTTTTGGTGTCAAACCCCTCAACCGATGAACCCAAATCACCAAAAGTAGCGAACCATTTGGGATGACCTATGGCAGAGATGTTGGTTATCCAATAAATGGTCCCCGGGGCGGCGGTACCCCAAACGAGTCTCCCAGATTAGATGATAAGTAACTATCATTTCCAGACTGTTTTATAAAGGTTTTAAATTAATCAACGTGCTGAATAGTTATTGAAATCGAACTGTAATAATAACAACGTATTATTTGTATTCAATAGCTTGGTATATATCCGTGCTACTCAGTAAAGAATCGAACCATTAATTATAAAAATTAATTAAACGTCTGATAGTTTCGACATTGATATACAGATGGCGTAACGAATCGCTTCAAAACCTCGTACACGTAGATGTGTAGGTCCGCCCGCGGCAGTGTGGTAACATGGTAATATCCTAATCTCTGAGCACATGGGTCGAAGGTAATAACACAGTCGAAATAGGGTTAATTTAATTGCGCGTATTAAATTATACTTGTTTTATTTTTTTAAATATGAGTTCTATCACTGAAGTGAAGTAAATCAACACTAAAAAAAATCTTTTAAACAAATGTCACTACACCTTAAATGAATACCTTACATAAACTAAATATCTCTGTTTTTTTTTATTTTTTTTTATTTACATACATTTTTTAACATGTAATTGTTGGGTTATTTAATATAATGTGTACTTGTTGGGTTAGCTGGAAGAAATAGGATGTAACCTATAAGCTATACCCTTTGTACTATTTTTTTGCAATAAATATATTTTTGAATTTTGAAGTTTGAAGTGAACCTTGGTGACCTAATCTCCCCCACGTTCCTCTCCCCCATCTCTTTCTCCTCGCCACTACCTTCATCCTCACAACATACCCCACTCAGGGATGCTTAGTCTCTCTGGCTCCAGATGGTTGGACGTGAAGGTCTACGAAAATTGCCCAGTAAACACTGAAGGAACCCATTGCTTTCAAATCGCAGCCCAATACGTACATCGCAGTAGGTATCCTGTTATTACTCAAATAATTGAGTTGGTTGAGCCATGTCAAGATTTAGAATAACGGAAGGGTATGTAATGTTCGGCAGGATCTTTTATCGCTCTGACAGCCATTTCCAGGTTTAGGAACAACTGTACTAAGTGGTACCCACTTATTAAGTAAGCATCAAACATTTATTGATACAAGGACATCTAATTTGACGAGAGGAACCAGCTGTCACTTTTAATAAGCAATTACTGGACAATTCATTAGTAAAATGATAATGCTTTGATTGGATGAATTACTTAAGGTTAAACGCAACGCTCGTTGTATTCTACGTGTTCACAGATGGCGTTAATTAATTAATTTTGTTTAAATACGCTTTTGCAAGGTATTGCTTTACAGTATTAAGACAAATTATTTGTTTGCGCCCTCATATACGCAATATGAATATGAATAAATAGTTTTGTCCATATAAAAACTCAATTCTATCGAGAAAGGCATACAAATACAATATTGGATTGAATCATCGGTAAAATATTGTATTTGTGTGCCTTTCTCGAAAGAATTAAGTCTTTAAACGAACAAAACTATTGATTCATATTCATATTGCGTATATACGGGCGCAAACAAATGATTTGTCTTAATATTGTAAAGCAATACCTTGCAAAAGCGTATTTAAACAAAATTAATTAATTAACGCCATCTGTGAACACGTAGAATACAACGAGCGTTGCGTTTAACCTTAAGCCTATCCGAGTTACTGTCTGGATTGCCAGACAGAGCGCAGACCTTAACAATGGACGATCAAATTGAGTAAGCTACTGACTTTGATAATAAGGACTGTGAAGGTACCTCCCTCAATCATCTCTTTTATTTATTATACACGGTTTTCCAATAAGAGGTGTTATTTTGAATATCCCGTTATTTCGGAAGATGTTACTTTTAAAGCTGCCATTTTTTGACATTTGACAAGTAGAAACTACGCCATTAATAAAAATGGAACGATACACGCTTCAACAACGCATTGAAATTATTAAAATTCACGTGAGTGAATCAAATGCAAATCATCTTGAGTGATGAGGCCCATTTTCACCTCGGTGGCTTTGTCAAAAAGCAAAATTGTCGCATCTGGGGCTCGGAAAACCCAAGAGTTATTGTTGAAAAGCCTCTCTATCCTCAACGTGTGCTGTTTGGTGCGGTTTATGGTCCGGCGGAGACATTGGACCTTTCTTTTTTGAAAATGAGGCTGGAGCAACAGTTACGGTGAATGGATTGCGCTATCGAGAGATGATTAAAGATTTTTTATGGCCGGAATTGGATAATATTGATCTGGACAACGTTTACTTTCAACAAGACGGCGCTACGTACCACACAAGCAACGAAACCACTGATCTTTTACTATTGAATATCAAAATATCACCTTTTATTGGAAAATCCTGTTGAACATTGAGTCTATGGCAAAATTGGTAAAAGCAATCATAAACTTTCCGCTGCACGTTTAATACGCAAAAAACTTCAACTACTACAAGAAATAACTAATTATATCGTGGGAGATGGTAAAAGATATATTAAAGTTCAATTTATTCTCAAAGTTAAGTTTGAAGGAATAATATCTAATACTCTTATATCTATTTTATGCATGTTTAATTAAATCTCCGAATCAAATAGTTGTCTATTAGATTTGTTGAAAATCATGTTTTATTTTTTTGAAGAGCCTCTGCAAGCATTGTTTACCAAAGCAATTAGTTTAGTATAGGCGGTATATTTTGCGATCCTTTTTTATTGTTGTTGTTTTTCATTCGTAGAACGCATTTTTTTGTTTAAATAAAATAAAATTTAATACTTTAATGTTATCATATTTTTTTACGCTCTGTATGTTTTTTTTATTTAATGTATTATTTTTTCATTTTTTTATTGTTTAAATTATAACATTATTACAGTAATAAACATAATATTATGGCAAAAACAAAATAGTGAAATACATTTACAAGGATTCTACGCCAATTAAGAGAGCTAGCTCTTGAGCTTGGTGTAGGAGTTTTTTCATAATTTTACTTCATTTTAGTGTACAATGATACTATAAAATAGTGTACAGTAACTATAATCTTAAATACTAGGATGTTGCAACATTAAACATTTATAATTTGGCAAGAAATGAAGTGATTGGTAATAATGATAATGGATGTTATGGTTGTTAATTTTTTTAAAAATATAATTTGATCTTTTTTTTAAATGATAGCAAATCTGTTATTTTTGTTTGTATTTTAGTTTTTTATTGTGACAGTTGATTCAGCGTTGCGTGGTTCATGGTAACGTCTAGGATTTTATTTATCCCTACCTTGTTTTATTTAATGTGTTTAAAATGATTTATTATTTTAATATTTTTTACCGCAAATAGTAATAAACTATAGCAGATGAGACCAGTCTGAATTCTTTACAAATCAGTTACAATTTTGAAAGTTACCATTTAGTTTACGTGCCAACGTGCATTTAATGAAAGTTACAATGAAGAAAATTTGTGGTATCAAAGGTTAGATTTGTAAGGGAAGAGCGGCTTTTACCCATTAAGTCAGCAGTAATATCTGTATATTGATGAATAATATTGTTTCGTTTAGATACTGGTGAAGTATTATCCACTTTCTCAAACGCACGCAAATTGCGCAGTAGCACTGAAGGAAACTATTGCTTTCAAATCACAGCCCAAAAAGTACCACGCAGTAGGTATCCTGTTATTGAATCAGAAATATCTACACCTGTGAACGTCTGGCTCTCCGGTATCAGGTGGGAAGGCCGTTCTCGGAAAATACCCACCGCGCGCCAACTACAACCAAATGGAATTAGAGGCATGCAAATAGCTTTTGGCAAAGTGCCACCTTTCAGAATCTTATCACTAAAAGCGAGGAAAAGACAGATTATTTAAAATTATTTATTTATTCATTTTCGGGAAATCGACAGCTTACATTTAATCAGTTAGTACAAAAGTAGGTATTGTATAGCTAAACTAAAACCAACTATGGATTTCCTCCTTGTGACTTTTCCTCTACTGAGACAGCATAATATGGAATAAGTAAATTAAATTTGTGAGAAAGGAATATCAATTAAAAAAAATATACAAAACAAAAGATTATATAAAACCAAAAATTTACAAAACCATAAATTTATAGCCATGGAGAGAGGTTGTAGATATAAATCAAATCATAATAGAGGTATAAATAATAGAGACATAATATTCACAAACCATCAGAGAAATATTATTGTATGGACCTCTTGTATTTCGTAAGTTTGCAACTGAAAATATCAACCTTGGATAATACGCTATTGTAATTATTGCATAGTCTGTTCAGGCAAGAATTCTGCTTAGAGTTTGTTTTGCTTTGATCAACTTTGAACAGGACACAATAGCGTGTTGAACGCGCAGGTACATTGAATGAAATATTGTTTATATTATAATATAAATACCTACCTGCATAGGTGTGAGTATCTAGGTTATCGTCCAGAGGTGCTTAAGAAAATGTTCAATTATGATTGGTGCATAATTATTTTATCACAATGTTCATAGAGCTGTGACCAACCCAAGCTTTGGTTTCAAAAATCAGCCGAAACTTCGGTTCACCCAAATTGTACATCCGTGATGTGTCGGATACGTTAGGATTTGTTCGGGCGGGTGTGTATTTATGTATGCCTCTAGAATAACTTTAATATTAAAGTGGTTCAGCTTAAAGAATTATAATTTATTTTTGTCAAAGTTTATCGTTTAAATAATAATTAGTTTTTGTATTTCTATTGCCTAATACGAATACTGGACAAGCCTGATTTGTTTACTATTATCGTTAGTAGTTGTAAGACGTTTTGTACTTTCATAAAATGATAATTTTGTGTATTTGGGAAGATAAGTTTACGAGAGATGGGAAGGCTAACAGAGATATTGAAAGAAGGGTAAATGCAGGTAACTTCATTAATGGAGGGCTGAACGCCGTTGGCGCTAGCAAAAAAAGTCCAAAGAAGCGAAGCTAGCAGTCCACAAGTGCGAGAATGCTGGTACTTACCCTGATATATGGCAGTGAGGCATGGAAGGAAGGATGAGAACCCTGAGGCGTATGTGTGGGGAAATCATGTATGATCTTGTGAGAAATGTGGAGATCCTCAAAGAATGCAAGGCTGATGGAAGCGTATTGAGTAAGATTAAGAAAGGGACGCTTAGATGATTTGGGTATGTTGAGCAAATGAACGAAGAAAGGAGTATAAGGAGGAGAAGAAATCGGGGATGCCCAAGGAAGACATGGTACGATCAAGTGAATCAAATAATTTAGTCGGGTCACGTCAAGAGTAATAATAATATAAGAGCACGTGTGAGACCATTTATGAATGTGAATGAGGCAAGGAGTATGTGCCAAGACCGAGTTGTTTATCGGTCCGTCCTCTCTGCCTAAACCTGCGTTGAAACGGCGTAATGGTTAGTTAGTTAGTAATTTCTTTAAATTACCTGTAGTATAAATTGAATAACAAAGAACTAAAAAGCGCAAGTAAACCAATTTAATCATTAAATCGATATAAAAAAAAAAAAAAAAATTGTTTATTTTATTTAACACTTGTACTCTTACAAGATCAATTAAAAACGCCAAATTCGACGACATAATTCTTTCTACACCCCCGTGCATACATCTTTTCATGCATACCTTCTTATAACATAATCCGAATCAAAAAATATAATGTTTAAATCATCCATTAAGCATTTTCTGAACTCATCATTCGTAAACATAAATAGTTTTACCATAGACACGTATTAGAGATCTAACATTAGCACAGTTATTTGTATGCTTAGCTACAAACAAAGGATACGAGCATAAAAAAGCAAAAATGACAATTTTTCTTCACAATCATAATATATTTTTTTGTTACAGGTAACCTATAAGTTTCGGAGGGCAGATATATTCACCGAGAATTTGACACGGTATCCTAAGATCTACAGATTCATCCATCCATCCATCTATGATCAGCTAAATATGAGAGGTAGGTATAATGGTTAGTACATGTCCTGAATATGGTAAGGATATAACCGAAACTATAGTTGACATAACTTATAAATTATAATTAAGTGGTTTAAATCAAAGTAACTTTTAATTATAAGTATTAATAAGAATAGAATATAGGAAACGTAAAATCGTAAAAAACCGTGTCCAAATAGTTGTTAGTACCTACCTACCTACCTAAGTATGCAATAGATAAAATGTAGATCTATGTTTAAAAATCTGAAAATTCTGACAGTCACAGACATATATAATGGAGTTATGCATGTTAGTGCGATCATCTACAGACAAGTTCCCACTAAAAAACTCAATACATAAATACGCTACAAGGCTCACAGAAAACTTATCAATACCAATATCAAACAAAACAATATTCCAAAAAAAGGACCATACTACATGGCCATTAAAGTATATAACAACCTTCCACATAACATTAAACAAATACTAGATACACACAAATTCAAATCGTTACTAAACACTTTCCTTGTTAATAAATGTCACTACACGTTGAGTGAATACCTCACGTAAATGAAACGCCTATTTTTATTGGTATATATATATTTGTATTTTTTCATTGGTATATTGTTATTTTATCTGTATAAACATTGTAATTATTATAGTAAAACAAATAATATTATATAAACATTGTAATTAAATAAATGTGGTTAGCTGGAAGAAATGGGGTCTACCCATAAGCTACACCTTTTGTAATTTTTATTTTACAATAAATCATTTTTGATTTGATTTGATAATAATTAAAAGGAAGTTACTCAATTTTACATGTGTAATTGTGTATATGTTATTACAAATCCGTGAAAGATTAACAATATGTTTTGTTTTATTGAAAAGGTGTCAAAATTTATTAAATTAATCAGCATCCATTACTAATTTATATTCCTCCGATCACGTCTGATATCCATGAAAGAAAAAATCTCAGGCTGGTTACGCGCTGGGTAGAATATTAAAACGGGGAGATCAATTGGAGATGATAATAGATAGATTTGTATTCAAAGAGAGAGGAAGGAACGAGGAACCACG
This sequence comes from Hesperophylax consimilis, assembly GCF_061612785.1. Lineage (NCBI taxonomy): Eukaryota > Metazoa > Arthropoda > Insecta > Trichoptera > Limnephilidae > Hesperophylax > Hesperophylax consimilis. The sequence continues at coordinate 8,209,773 of NC_142850.1, forward strand.
TTTGTTGATTCCCTCGACATTTCCGTCTTTAACGTCAATTTTAAGGTTCTACCTTTGACACGTGAAGCCTTAAAAGAACAACGTCAAAATTTTTAAATGTTTGGTTTTAAAATACGCGTTTGCCATAGACATTGACATTAATAGGCGTTCCAATCAGGGAAATGAGAAGTTACCAAAATTCGCGAAGCGCGGGAGGCAGCGTGACCGCCCCACTTACGTTTATTTTTCAAAAAAAGAAATCTGACAGTATACAAGCAACTAGTATTGTAATGTCACCAAAGATATTAGAAGAACGAGATATGCTATGTTGGCCGCCGGACCGTAGGCGGAGTACTACCTAATTAGGGTACTTTGAATACTATCGGGACGTGTACGCACAGAAATCTGTTCTATGTATTAGTGCGGATACCTTAGCATAAGCGAAGGTGTGCAGTAGTATTGGTGAACAAAACCGGCGACACTGGGCAAAACAATTCCACACCGTATGAACTGCTCATAGCACATCTCGTTCTTCTAATATCTTTGAATGTCACCAAGAAAATAAAAACTGCTTTCAAGTTACTGGTCCTTTTTTAAATGGTGCGCAAATTGTTGGCGGCGTAAAAAAATAACTACATATCCCAAATCAAGTAAAAAAAAGTTCGGGATTTTTCTAAAATTTGATATTTTGCTATATACACATTTACAGATGAGATGTGTTATAATTTACTTACCTCACTTAATTTTCCTGGTGCTAAAAATGTGGTCACGTGGTTTACCTCCAGCTCGTCGAAATGATACCCAGATATTATGTTAGGGCAAGCGCATTAATTTGGATGTCTATGGTCTGCCTATTGCAGCGAACATTATTGCGAAAATATTTTACGGCGATGTTTTTTTAGCGAGTAGAATTTCGTAGGTACGGTACATCTCTGTTATATCATCTGTGCATATATTTTTTAATTAAAACCCCTACAGATATCTACCTTAGGGATATATTTACCTCATTACACAATTATCATGATAGGCATTACTATAGTAGTTAATCCGAGCATAAAAAATAAGAAGAGATAATTATCTTATTAATAAAGCTTTTGATAGGAAATCTCAAATCCCGCAATTGTCCTACCTACCCAATGTACCCATCCCAAAATGTCACCATGGCCGGTTTGATTGTTGCAAGATGTTAATAAAGTGACATTATGATCATTTAGAGCTCTGCAGAGCTAAATGCAGGGGATATAACTCCGATCGAAAATTGGAACCGTAGAAGAGACACGGTAATCTCCATGGCTTGTGACGTCATATCGTTCCCTAACAAGGCCTACTACCCCTAACTATATTCACCAATGAAAAACTGTGACGACCGTTGTTCCCAACCCTAATGATTATTTGTTGAGCGAAATTTCAGCTCAACACTGCTCAAACGCATAACTACGCACTTTCCAACGGAAATATGACGACTGAGCGACCACCCAATTTAAAGAAGCCAAACTACTGGATTAAGCCTGCCTCAGTAAATGACTAGTTATAAAAAGTGTCGACAGAGTAAAAAAGATTCGCGACGTTAAGACACGGTGGCATTAAAGTCAAGCTAACACTTTATTTTTAACATATTACATACGTTTGCTTAATAATATATAAAATATCGGTTGATGTATCACAGTATTTAAAAAATATATACGCGTTAATAATAAATACAATAATTAATTGGTCAATGTTAATTTAACATTGAAAGTTTTTACTTTTATGTCATTTTATTGTCTATGAAAGTGGGCGGGGCCACTTAAAATAATGTTTGGAAAAGGGCGAATCGAACGTTATTGAACAAATCACTTGGCTGATCGGAGCCTGAGATTGATCGTTCGAAAAGTTGGAAACAACGGCCGTGGATGTATTTGGAAAATAATGCTGACAGCTGAGTACTAGCTGAGTGGTACATATCTGGTTGTTTGATATTTTCAACTTGAACTACGCCGTTTTAGTGGAGTTTTGGCGGATTTGAATGTTTTTTTTTTTCAGATATTAGTGAGATGTTCGTCAGTTTGTGGCTCTTATTTCTCAATCCGAAGCAAAATGCCAAGTAGATCGTTAAGAAATTCCGCGTTGCCAATGCTTAATATTGACACCTCGAACACAACATAGAATACGTGTTTGTAACCAAAAAACAGGTGAGAATCTCTCCTTGTTTTGTTCTTTTCTTTTTCAGACAGTATCTGTGTTCTTAACAATATTGTATTTATTGTGAGGCCATACTAGATCGTGATTATATAATGCAAGGCAGAATTCAATCGTTCTACCTTATTCATTAATGATTGAACCTCTCTATAATTACTTTCTTGCTGAAATAAAAATACAAAACATTTAACTGAGTTTTTCATTTTCCTGTCGTGAGGGAATATATTACTTTAGACCATTTTTATTTTAAAAATAGTTTAGGCTTATAAATAGGTAAGTTCCGAATTTGTCTATGGTTGCGGCTTTTTTTGAGTTTCCTCTATCCTCGTCAATGATGTGTGACGTAGAATAATTGCACGCAAAAAAACGAAATATTATCATATCTATGGTTAAATAGTGGAAAAAATTGTGACAGGGAGGATTGGCGTATAAATTATTGTGAATTATAGTGCATCCAGAATCTATCAGACCGTGTCCTCAACTTCGACGAGTGAGTTCCTTTTATCCTATAATCCAATTTGGGCTTGTCTTATGTTCCAGAAGCTCAGGTTTAAACATTGAGGAATACTGTCAAGTTTAACGGATGCATTAAAAGTTATTTGTCCCACACAACATTGCAATTTAGATAGTTCTAGGGATTATTCCAGGAGCTCCTAATACCCACTAATACAGTGGAGTCGCAGTTTCGTGACACCAAGAGTATTATTTAAAAGAAGTCACTTAAATTTTGTATATTTTACGCAAATAAAAAAAAATTGTGAATGAAAGATAACATAATAACTACTTTTGCAAGATTGCCAGAGGTCAAGGAAATATCTAAATATAGTTCCTACTTATCTTTTAATCACTAAGATAATATGTATTCCTGCAGTTATAAATTAACACTTGATCTCTTATTTTATATATATATATATTAGAGTGTCCCAAAAAAATTAAAGTTGTTATTTTTGAACGCATACCTTCTAATTTTGTTTTAATAATGACAAAACACTTATAATTTTTTTTTCGTTTACTTTGGACAACTGCAACCCGTGCCGACTTGCATCGAAAGATGTCAGTACTTGTACATTAAGACGCCAGCGAGCAAACGTGTTGATGAGCTTGTAGTAACTTGCTATTTTGTTAGTAAACGAAAATCACTCGTTCAGGCAAGATGTTGTTAGATTTACCCACTTCTAAAAAAATTATATTGTTAATAGGAGTCGTAAAACACCAAATATCGGGTTCTAAACTGCCATCTAATGGACAAGTTCTTGAAGTTTTGTTGTACAATATCCGGAAAGTGAATTTAACTGTCAATATATACCAAATATAGCTATAGTTGGTATTAAAAGCTGTGTTTGAAGTAAAAATCAGTCAAGTGACTACAAGCCCTGACATACCTACCACTCTTCAAAAAGTTTCGAGATAACTGTAAAAATGTTGATCCCGATAAAATTCAGTGCTACAGAGAAAATCTCACATTGCACCTAACCGCTTCCGAAATCGATGATTTGCTTGACTTTTACCATACTGCACTGACAACAAAAATACTTGGAGATAACTATTGAGAGTTTTTAGAGCTCTGTGTGATAGTTTTAGGAGGAGATACAGCGAGAAAATTTAAGATTCGGCCTCCAGGTGCTCGATGGATGGCAAAAGCGCTTTATTCCTTGAAAATATCATTAATTTGTGCGCAATTTAAAATTACCGGTAAGAATAAGGCGGCACTTTTAGACGTTTGCCTGTTCATAGTAACATCCTATGTCAAACCATAGTTACAATGTATTATAGTAGTTAAAGCACCTTACCAGGACTTTTGCTTTTGAAATCGATGAAGGCTTAAGAAAAAATTGATGAAAACATCTCAATGGCAGCTTTATTTCTGTTCAGTAAGCAGTTATGGTATTTGACCGATGAAGGATCTATTTTATTGCTGTTTGACGACGCTGTGGATTCAACAACTAAAATAAAAATGCTCGAAATATCAAAAAAAAATAATTTATCAACCCATGACAAACGTTACATTCCATCGAAGGAAGATCTTGATGGTAAATTGTATGGTAAGTTTATTAAGTAGTTTAAATTATGTTTTGTATTGAGGTTTTTGTTCATATCATAATTTAGTGACTTTTGTTTCAGAGAAAAATATTTACGACTTCATTTCAGTCAAGAGCAAGTATTTGTTTGATCGTCTGAAAACAGATGCCAGTTTTCTTAACGAATTCCCTACGATGTGGTCAAATAATGCTTCGTATCAAGAAGTCAGAAAGAGGGTGTCGCCGCTGAGGGTAGTGAATGATACAGCTGAAAGAACTGTTAAGTTTATGCAAGATTTTCATGGCTTAATCTCACGGTCGAAGAGGAACAAAAATAATTTTTGTTACGATGCGTTCAGGAACACCGGAAGATTTATCCTGACTGTAAAAAACAAACGATGAAAAAAAAAATTAATCAATAAACCATTTTTAAATATAAAATACTACATAATTGAACATTTGTGCATTTTTAAATTTTATTTATCCGACAAAAATGAAAGTTGAAAATTCTTCCATATTAACTCTGTACCATATGTTCGGCATCAAGTCGGCACGGGTTGCCGGTGTTTAATCAAAATAATATTTATTATATGAGTTATTGGGATCAAATGGAATAAAATAAGAGGGTATGCATATTTAAATTCACGAAAAAAAAATTCTCCCTTATGTCCTGGGACACCCTAATATATATATATAAAATTTTACATATTATTTGTTAACACCTCTAAATCTTTACTTGAAAATTGCTGAAATATTACAAACCATCACAAGATATATTTCTTACCTATGTAAAAGGTAACTATGTAGTTTGATAACTTAGTAAATAATTTTAAAGAGACCCTTGCTTGCGTTTATATAATATAATAATATCGTTTTTGTAAGGAAGCAAAGACACAAAACGAGGATTAAGGGAACGTGGATTTATGGAAGAAAAAAAAAACAAAAATAATGCTGCATAATTAAAACTTGAGTGATAATCGTCGCTACACACCTTCCCACCATTTTTTGGGAATTTGAGGGGTAAGAGGGGACTGCGGGCAGGTGATTCAAACTCGTACGAAAAACTTTTTTTTAACTTTCAATACTATCGGTGAGCACAAATATATGCAAAGTGTCTTAATTATAAAATATAACTGTAACTATGTGGTTTAATACCTAGCTGTAAGTATACGAATCTCCTCTAGAGTACCCGGATAAGTACTCACTGAGTGACCAACAAAAAGATAAAACCCTCCCGGAAAAAATTATCATGAATTTATTATCCCGATGATCGATAGATTTTCGACGGGAAAATTGGATGATGAATAAATGATGATAGCTTATCTCTCGGCCACTTCGGAGTCCCAATCTCTGACAGCCTTCCACGCTTCGCTTGAGTTCATCTTTCATCTGAAGCTGCAGCTTTTCCCAGCTGCTGTTGACAAAGTGTCCCTGATCTACGGTCTTCATAGCGGTATGGTTGGAGTAAAAGTGAATATGTTTCAAACTATGGCTGAGAATAATTCTTACAACATTGTTGCCGAAATTGATAAAAATTATGGCACGATTGTTAAAAGTGTGCATAACGTATTCCTTTTGGTATCATTTCCTTGATTCGTGGCACTCTTGTGTACCTGGAACCACGCACAGACAAAAATGAGTATAGCTGATTTGTTAAAATCCTATTAAAAACGTGATTGCAATCCATTTCCTAAAAAAATATTTGTATATTCAGAATATATCGGAACACGTGTTCATGCAGCTGCACTTTTCCTTATAAATATAATGATTAACTAATTATTAGAATTTTTATGAACACGTATTCCGACATCCTAATAACATATTCGTGTTTTAGCAAACCCGTAAATTCATTTATTAAAGACGTGCAGTCCCGTTTTTAACAGGAATACGAATGATTTGTGTAGATTTTTAATAAATTAGCAATATTTTAAATTTTTCATGTTTTCTCCTTGCTGTTGAAGCTGGAGAAAATGTTTATGGAATACTACTAGGTGATTTATCACGAAAACGGCGCTATATAAATTAGCCAAATATTATTATTATTACTAAAAATTTTATTGAAATTTTATGGAAGAAACCGTTTTAGATGGTCAAAACATAATTTTTCGGTTAGGAAGGAGAATTTTTTGCTGAATGCCAATCACTTGGTAGTTTCTTTCAAACAAAAGCTGGTAACTGTGTGCTACAGTTGAGTTTCTAAGAATATTTTTATACATACTCAAAGTGCTGATTAAGTTAAAAGAAATTTCTGAAAATCGTGAATAACGTCACTTTTATTATGTACAACGTTCTGGTGAAATCAAAATCAGTAAAAATAATTTTTATTTTTTTATTATTATTATTTTTTTATTGGTAAAGGTAAGAGACAAACAGCTTAAACATAAAATATAAATATATGTTAAATACAGTCAAGCCAAAAAGGAAAGTGGGAACCGGCTGAGACTTTACTATTTTTTAAAATTACTAACGATCATTGCTACCCGTCACAGAAAAAAAACTTCCTAGATCACAAGGCCGGGACACTCATTCAAAGCAACCTCCTAACTACCAGTCATTTTTTTTAAATATTTATTAAAACATATTAGTTAATTTAAAGAAATTTAAAATAAAAAGGCATTTTTTGGAGGTTCTCATACAAGTTAGGAGACTGATTTGATTCAGTGCCCCGGCCTTGTAATCTAGGAGGTTTTGCTCAGAACAGAAATCGTGAGGCGGGTAATGTACCTACTTATATACGTACTATCAATAAACGCCCGGGTTTATTTTTTATGTTTATATTATATTATACCTAAAACACCCGTATAAATTGAAAAAATCTTCCAAGAAAAAAATAATTTTATGATTACATGAAGATATTTATATCTCGATTCCACCTATTGGGATATTAAGGACGGGTTGTTTCGCAGAGTTTGAAAAATTCATCAAATTTCAAAGTTATGATTCAAGTTATGTGAAGGTTCTATTCAAGTTCTGTTATTATATCATTATTGGTCAGTTGTTTAAAAAAACTGAAATGATAATAAAACTTGAATATAACCTTCACAGAACGTGAAAACCAACTTTGAAACATTGATTAATTGTTCAAATTCTATGAATTAACCCAATACAATGCCTTTCTTACAAAAGTCCTGGAAGATGGTGAAAAGTTGGTTGTTTCCATGTGAAAAAATCTAATTAGCAAAATTGTTGAATAATTTATCGAATCATTTGGCGGTTTAAAATAAGTCGCGTAAGTGACCAGCAATCGGAAGGCTGCGGATTCGAAATCCTGTTGGCGGCATTTATTTTTTCTTGGATGATTTTTTCAATTTTCAGGTATTTTAGTTTAATATTTATTTTTTATCATAATCAGTGTCAATATCTTTATTAATTCGTATTTATCACCGGAATCAGGAGGTAAGTGTCTTTACCTATGCGATTAATATTTTTACCACGTTATTTCCACAGAGCGCCCATTCCACACGTGCAGAACTTCCGCCTGGCATCTCTTATCCACGTACAAGTAGGTACTGATTCAAGCGACTTCCTACACTCGTCAATCCTGAGGCGTTAGAATTGGATGCCGTACATATTGAATACTGCTTTTCCTTTCCATAATTGGTTTATTACAGCACAAATACAATTACAACAGCCACATGATAATTTGATAAATCAGTGTGTTTCAAAAATCCAATGCGGCTAGTGCCCAACGTGTACCGGACGACTTGGCCGTTGCATGCGTTGGCCGCCAAAGTCGGCCGGTCAACCCGATTATTGTGAACATATCAAAGGTTCCTGGAGCCAATCCGCAAAGAGCGTTCACACGTTGGCCCGGTCTTCAGTTCGCAATATGCGTTCAGCGGAGACGGTCGGGTTGATTATTGCGTGATTGATTATTTAAGATTACGAATTACGATGATTAATAATTTTAAGGTGCTGTACAAAAAAATTGCCGCGGCTGCGATAATTTCCATATCCATCTGATTTGACGGCCTCCGTGGTCTAGGGGTAAGGTTCTCAACTAGCAATCCGAAGGTCAAATCCTGGCGTGCTCAAGTAAACTTTATTTGATGAATTAGTTTTATTTCACAAATCATTCATCTAAAAATAATGTATTGTATTTGCACTTGCAGCACGTTCCAGTGGAAGATACTCTCAGTATCGTTTGGTGACTAAATGTAGCCAGGTAATCCCTAACCTTCCTCTTCTCCATCACATAACTATCATCTTCATCTTTCGATGAACCCGTGATCTCAAAAAGCGAATGTAAGGACCTTGAAGTCTACGTAGACAGTAAACTTATATTTAATACGCACATTTCTTCAATCACTGCTAGATCTTACAAAATGTTAGGTTTCATACTACGTCTGAGTAAATTATTTAAAAATCCACGTACGCTAGTAATGCTTTATTCCTCACTAGTCAGAAGTACACTGGAATATGCATCGCCTGTCTGGAATCCCAAATACACTTACTATGTCAATAATATAGAGCGCATATAAAATAAATTTATTAAGTACCTAGGTTATAAATACAACAATAATTATATCTGCATTCTCCAATCCCTGAAATCCAGGAGAACGGTAGCTGACATGACATTTCTCCATAAAATAATACATAACGAAATAGACTGCTCAGAACTTCTATCCCAAATAAATTTTAACACCCCATCTAAAAGAACTCAACACACAGACCTTTTTTACACAACTAGTAATAACACAAACGCTGCAGCCAATTCCCTTATTTCTCGCATCCTTCAAACATTCAACTCAATTCAAACAAGCACAAATACCGATATATTTTTTGATTCTCTCCCTCTATTTAAGAAAAACTTTTTTAGCACACTGAATTCACCCACATAACACATACAACCATACACAGACACACATGCACACGTACACACACTCAAACACTCACACACACACACACACACACCTCTCTACTTCCCCAGCACACTAATTTAACTTAACTTAAAAATGTAACTTAACCGTAAAATGTACAATATACCTCATATGTATATATGTCAGCGACATGTCATTGGTACCAATTATTGTACTAACTTTTATAACTTTGTAACTATTGTCATCTATGTAATTATGTACTGTTTGTTTCTGCAATAAACAAAAATAAAATAAATAAATCACCTTTCCCTCTCCAGTACCTACATCATCACAACATACCCCAATTGGGGATGCCTTAGTCTCACTGGCTCCAGACGGCTGGGTGCAGATGGGACTCTCGTGCGGTATTCACATTGAAAAAATAATATTAAATAGTCTACGCAGAAAAGGGTATTTTTTATTAAAGTATATTTATTTTATATTGACGAATACATTTTCTTTCAATTTGCCGTCTAAACAACATGACTGTTTTTAACCAACGTTGGTGTACACACATTCGCGAGTTGGCTCAATGCATTTTATTTATTGGCTCAATGCATTTATCTTTGTTTGGGTAAATCAATTTATACAAAATATAAGAACACTTCCTGAATTATTTTAATTTCACTACTTATTTATTTTATTTTATATCTTAATATTTAATTTAACACAAATTCAATACAAACCATTTTATTCACACACCCAGTTAGGCTCACATCACCAAATAATATTTTATAAAAAAAAACTTTTATATAATATTGGATGAAATATTGGGCTATAATGAAAATCGGGTAATTCAACACAATTGAATACAGCTTCCAAGTTATTCAGTATTTTTACATTTGTTCTTATTGTATACAGTTTGTATAGCCAATGGCCACGTCTTTATTGAATCGTAAATCTCTTGAAAATGCCGTGAAACTTTTTTCATAAGAAATTGTTTCACTTTTCTTTAATTTTAAATACAATAAGGTATTATTTTTTAATGATAAACTAATTTTTATAAGACAAGGTTTTATTCATGGCATAAAGGATAACAAATAATTTTAAGCAATAATTAGTCGCCATCTAGTGAGAAATTTAGCACTAACAAAGCCTTTCCTACAAAAATAAAGTTGGTTGTTTACAGGTGGAAAAAATATAATGAGCGGTAATTGTTGATTGAGGTATTAGTAGATATTGAATCATTTGGCGGGTTGGTAATAAGCCGACATAGCTCAGTGGATACAGAGCACCTGACAGGACATCAGAAGGCACGGGTTCAATTCCCGTTGGCGGCATTTATTTTTACTCGGAAGATATTTTCAATTTGTATTAATATTTCGGGCGACTAATTATTGCTTTAAATTATTTGTTATCCTTTGTGCTATGCATAAAACCTTGTCTTATAAACATTAGTTTATCATTAAAAAATAATAGCTTACTGTGTTTAAAATTAAAGAAAAGTGAAAAAAATTCATATGAAAAATAGTTTCACGGCATTTTCAAGAGATTTACGATTCAATAAAGACGTGGCCATTGTCTATAAAAACTGTATACAACTAATTATTGCTTACAGTAAGGTACTTTTATTCCTCTCGAAAAAAATAATGCAATGTTATAGTAGACTGAGGAGTTATTTGTAAAACTTTTTCACGTTACGATACGTTTGTTTTCACGGAAAGTTTAACTGAAAATGTATATTTTTGAAAAGGACGGTTTAGTGATACAGCATAATTTATTATGTTATTATAACTTCGCATTTGATTGGTCGTTTAAAATACGCTAAAAACACCACGATTTGGAAAAGTTCCAGACAAAAGTTCGAATAACGATCTATTCATCAGGAAAATTCTGAAAACTTCTATTAACTTCCTCCCGAATAAAATTCTAAGAAGAAAATTAGTTTAATCTTTAACCATCCCATACTTATATCGGGTTTAAATCCACGTAAACAGGATGTTTAAAAAACTATTCCGAGAAAAAATTCATTATTTCCACCTAGTTTTCATACATCGAGGAGCGACTTATTATCGCTTAAGCCTGTACAGACTAATGTCTGCAAGTGTGATTCTAAATGAGCCGCCACTAAATTTAAATTGAAAAGTGATTTTTTCTTTGATCGACAAATTAAAAACATGTATTTAGATTTTACTAGCTGACGTGTACACGGCGTTACTCCACCTTTATCTTCTTTCTGTTATTATAAAATGCATGTTTTATATTTTTTTATTTTTTTATTATTATTTTTTTATTTTTTTATTATTTTTTTTTATTTTTTTATTATTTTTTTTTATTTATTGCACAACAGATAGATTATGCAATTACTGTACAATTCTCAATTTGACAATCTTATCACCTATGAAGATAATTATTATACAAAAAAAACTTTAGGCTATTTAAAGAAGAATTATATATATCTAGTGCTTCTGAGATTTCATTCAATAGCACCATTCCTCTTGTCATGCTTTGTTGTGCTAGAATATATACAAACCTGCCGGAAGAAATCTTCTAAATGATAGTAATAACCATATCAAAATACGTTGCGTAGTTTAGAAGAACTAAGTGCATAAACAGACAGACATGGATAGCAACTTTATCTGTAAAAAGTAGTATAAAACCAAGTCGCTATCCGAGTCTGTCTGTTTGTGTGCTGTCTGTAGTCCTTCTAAACAAAGTAACTAACCATATCCCCGCAGGGTAGGCAGAGAGAAAGAATCGCCAAACAACTCGGTCTTGGCACACACTTCTTGCCTCATTCACATTCATACATCGTCTCATACATACTCTTCTATTGTTCTGACTCTTGACATGGCCCGACTCAAGTATCTGATTCACTTGATCGTGCCATGTCTTTCTCAGGCGTCCCCGACTTCTGCTACCATTCGCATTTGCATCATATATCCTCCTTACACTCCTTTCTTCGCTCGTTCGCTCTACATGCCTAAAATCATTACGCTTACATCAGCCTTGCATTCTTTGCGGATCTCCACTTTTCCACACACGATCATACATGATTTTCAGATACATACGCCTCAGGGAACTCATTTCTACAGCATTCAGTCTACTTTCATCCTTCCTTCCATGCCTCACTGCCATATATCAAGGTAGGCACCAACACTCCCTCACTTGTGGACTGCTAGCTTCGCTTCTTTGAAATTTGTTTTTTACTAGCGCCAACAATCTTAAAAAGGTCTAATGAAAAGTCGGTGATGTCATATGTCAACCCCCAGGAACGCCGGGAACACGACAGCTAGTTTTAATATTATAAGCGTTAGTTCAGACACGGCGGATTCCGCGCGGATGCAAACCGCGAGGTTCCCATCCGCGCGGATTGAAAGTGTTCAGACACGCGCGGTGAGCGTGAGGAGTGGGGTAGGGTGACAGGGTGACGGCCGCTTCATTTCAGTAATGGAAGTCAAAGAAGCAATATGTGTGTACTTACTCCTAAAAAAAAAAAAACGAAAGTATTGGGTGCATCCAATTTTGCGTGATCGGCTCACCCATGGTCAGTTTATGACTTTATACCCAAAGTTGAGGAATTTTGAGCCTAAATTTTTTAACTATTTAAGAATGTCTACAAATTCGTTTGATGAATTACTTGAAACGATCAGTGAACAAATTGCGTTTTCTGATACCCATATGAGGTCGAGCGTGTCAAAAGAAGAAAAACTCGTAATTACTTTAAGGTAAGGTCTTTATTTTTACATAATATCAGCATATATATTTTGTATGATAGAAGACTGTGAGTCAGTGCTAATGCTTGATGAAGGAGATGGAGACGCTGGTGGGATTGTATATCCAGTAAAATATAATATTGACTCTGCAAAAATCCTGTATTAGGCATGTTTTGTTGATTTATTATACGAACCGGCGATGGTAATATCTGCCCCTTCTCTATTACCTTGAGCAATTCGATTTTGGTAGCCAAACGCTTGTTTTCTGGAACTTTTTTTAGTTCCTTGTACAGCGATAAACAAAAAAGCTTATCATCATCTTGATTAGAAATATTATCATTGATTTGTCTCTGTATTTTATCTCGTGACTGAATACTCTCTTCTAATATGCTAGCCAATCGATTTTCTGATGCCATTTTAATTTTCTTTCTTTTATTGTGCAGGGAGCGTATTTCACGTGCGTTGACAAAATTGTTTTTGTCTTTGTTAATGTCTTCACTTTCCTCAGTTTTCGCTTCTTCTATGTTTGTTGTTGTTTCTTTGTTTTCTACCGACTTTTGAAGAAAAGAAAGCCGTTCAAAATACATGTATTTTGAACCTTTACATGCACCTGAACCAGAAGGAATTGATTTTCCTTTCTTGAATTCCTTATTGTAAGCATCACGTATGTTCTTCCACTTTTTTTGCAATGATACACCTGAAAAAAATATCACTATCGTTAAGGAATTGTTTAGTCTTATAAATTTGTGTTGTTATTTTATTGTTTCAGATATCTGGGTACTGGTTGTTCCTTTGGAGAACTTCATTACAACTTTCATCTTGGCAAATCTACAATTACGGGAATTGTCCGTGAAGTATGTCAAGCTTTGTGGAAAACAATCGCCAAAAAGCTCATGCCCGAATCAAGTGAAGACACGTGGAAGAAAATAGCTATAGACTTTGAAAAGTCTGCAAATTTCCCGAATTGCATAGGCGCCATCGATGGCGAGCATATAAGGATTACAATGCCTAAAGATTCTGGATCTTTGTATTATAATTACAAAAACTTTTTTTCTATAGTGCTGCTGGCACTTTGTGATGCTAACTATTGCTTTACTTTTATTGACATTGGATCGTATGGAAAAAGTAGTGATTCTGCAATATTTAAAAATTCAGTATTTTATAAAAGATTAATAGAAAAATCATTACATATACCAAAACCTACACCAATATCTAACACAGATCCTACACCATTACCATATGTTATAGTTGGCGATGAAGCGTTTGGTTTATCGGAAAATTTAATGCGACCCTATCCAGGAAAAGGGTTAACATATGAAAAAAGAATTTTTAACTATAGGTTATCTAGAGCCCGACGTAATATTGAGTGCACTTTTGGGATTTTAGCAAACAAGTGGCGTATTTTTCATAGGCCTATAAACGTTAACATAGACTTTGCCGAAGACATAATAAAGGCATGTTGCGTGCTACACAATTTTGTTAGAAAAAGAGATGGTATGCAGTATGAAGATACTTTATACACTGCGCCAATGAGTAATCTTAATAGATTACATGCAGGAAGAGGTACACCGTCATCTTTAAACATTAGAGATAGATATGCTAATTACTTTGTAAATGAGGGTCGTGTAGAATGGCAAGACACAAAAATATAATCTTACGTATAAGTTGGTATCTATCACAAAGAATGTAAACTACTTAACTTAACATGTAAAATAAATAAAAATTACTAACCAAAAAGTGCCTTTTTTTCTAATGAATCCTCGTTTTCACCGAAAAATTCCACTAGCTCGTGCCAAGCTCCATTTTTGACAATTTTATTAGAATACTCTGCGCACTGGATGTCCCACAAAGCTGGTCGTTTTTCCACTTTGTCAATGAATAATTCGGTGTCGAAGCGATCCATTGTAACACGACCGATACGCGCGGATTTCACGAAGCAACTGAACGCGCCGATGGCACGTCATAGAAATAGATCCGCGCGGCGTCCGTGGTCCGCGCGGTATTGTATGAACGTTCTAGTAGGATGCCATATTATTAAGATCCGCGCGGTCGATCCGCGCGGTTTGCATCCGCGCGGAATCCGCCGTGTCTGAACTAGCTCTTAAGATTGCGCAAGTGATCTTTAATATTTTACATAAAAGATTGAATTTTTTTGGACACAATATTGTTTATTACACATATATTCGCAATAATTCAAAATTCGTGATTCGAGTAGTAAGACAAGTTATACATACATTTTGGTATCAAATGCAAGTATTTGGGTCGTTTTCGTTGCACTAATGTGACGTGCGTCTAAATTGTTTTGTGTGGCCACTGGTCGCTATTATTGTTCTCGCGCCCTGGCTTCCTGTATGCATTCAGATTGCAAACATCTCACAACTTTCCTCGCGTAGGACTCGCATGTTTTGATCTCGAGTTTCAAACAACCGTCTAATTCAGAATTGTGTAAACTATTATGGAAATTTATATATCTGTGATTCTGCTGACAAGAATTGGTTGTTGTTTTCTTCGACCGCGGCCGGTGGGAAGATAGAGCGAATAAAATAATTATTCATTACCTAATTATCTACATTTGTTTTCAACTATTCCCGAGGTACGAATACCTGTCAATAACTGAGAATATTTTAATTCGTCCTACTTACCTACATCATTACAAGTGGAACACGATGCCTAAGCAATGATAGATGACTTGGCTAACCAACTAACCATCACGCCGTTTCCCCTTATAGGGGTAGGCAGAGAGGATGAATCGCCAAAATTCTTCTACCATTCACAATCGCGTCATATATTCTCTTAAGGCGATGCACTACGTCATGTAATATTTTAAATTGAGCCGTTATCAATAACAACCCTTACGTAGATGGCGATAAGGTTTAAATTCCCGCTTAACACCATCCGCCTGTTTTGATCTATGCAAGAAAAAAACATGGACAAAAAGTGCCTTTTATTTTATTTTGTGGATGTTCAGGCTAAATATTTAATTTTTTTTCTATCATTTTATAAATAACTTAATTTGCCACACTATACAATAAAATTATAACCGAAAATGGATTCGTTCATAGGCCTTATACATTTTTTTTTCTGGGCTTATAAAAAGACTTATCTAAAAAATACTCGATTATTTCAAAGGCCAGGATGTATTCTACTCGCAGTATTTAATTAAAGCATCTGAAACATTTCTAGGCGACAGAATTTTCAAACCAAAAACACATGATTTTGCATTACTACGTATTGCATCGCCTTAAGGCGAAGATTAATGCTAAATCATTTTGATTAATCTTTATAACGAATTGGTGCGCATTATGAATACCAAAAAATATGCTTTAGATAAATTGAAGATTTTTCTATCGTTTCGCTTGGGTAGAATACAAAAAAAGAATAAATTTCTCAATAAAAAATATTAATATAAACTACTAAAAAAAGTATTTTTTTCAATAGAAATGTTGAAACGCGTAAAGGAAATAACTTTTGAAAAATACAGCATTATATCTTATATTATTTATGACAGTTTCCTTTGATTAACTTGTTAGTTTCTTATAAAATTATTTACAAAATAAATAAAAACTAGTTTTCCGTTTGTCAAGCGATTTAAATGCCTATTACCTACAATATACGGTATACCAAGAATATAAGGTATACCAAGAATATACACATTTTTGGCTTGAAGCTTCCTCTTAAACTTATGTATAAGTTCATTCGCTGTACATGCCCAAACCACATAAGCGTTATTTTCTTAATCTTACTCATTACTCTAACATCATTCTTAAAATAAGTTAAAGCGAATGTTTTACGAGGTATTTTGTATGAACATTCATATTTTATATTATATTTTGTTCATACAAAACGATGATTCCAAAGTCTTATGTTGGTTTTTTTATGTAAAAAAGATGAATTGTTTGTATGGAAAAAATTTTTTCTTCTATGGAAAAATATTTTAGTATGGGAAAAAAATAATTGGAATTTCGAAGTTAATTATATTTTTGAAGTGAAACTTCTTTACGCTGCTCATGCATTTTCGAGGACCGGAGTAAAACCGACTCATGACCGTCACGAAAAACCGTGATCATTTGGTGGTGGGGGTACGGGACTCGCTCACCGTTCACCGTCGCTCTCTCACCGTAGTCGCTTGAGGTGAGGGAGCCACTGACGAACGATCTCTCTCTCTCTTCTCTCTTTTCTTCTCTCTCTAGCCAACGACGCCACGCCAGGCATCAGCTGCTAGCTTCGTGTACTGCGCGGTGAGTGTAATACGAGTGAAATACGTAATTGATTGTGGTTTATTCAATTTGGAACAGAGTTTTAGTGTCAAAAATGAGTATTGACGAGATAGAAGTGAGAAAAAAGAGAGAATGAAATGAAAAGAGAGAGAGAAGAATACTAAAAGTTACACTTCCGTCGTGCGTAGGCTTACCACACACTGTATTTTTTTACTTCTACCATCAAGTAGGAACCACCTCCCGAAGTTAGTGAACTTTACACTTGGTATATTATTATTAAGACAAACGCAGGTGCATGAACACGTGTTCCGAAATTGTTACGAATTTACTAAAAGTTTATAGGTATAAAGGTGTACGTATTTTACACGGAGTCGGTAGTTTGTTGTTAAATACGTCGAAGATATAATGATTATTGTTTAGGGCCTGAAATATTTAGAATTTGCAAATAAACTGCAAGATGCATTCCGTGATCATAACTTTGACAATTAAGGAAAGTGAATCTTCCTACGTATCTATTACTTAACTTTCACCGTCTTCGCTAATCCATTTCTCTCCTACTCGGCATTGTTAGTATGACATAATATTATTACATTCTATAAAGCGCTTACTAAACTTATTATTACTTATGATCTGGCTTCTTGCCACCGCCCATATTTATCTAAACATTATTTATTTACCACTTGATCCTAATACTGTTACGTATTCACGAAGGGTCACAAGGCCAGCCCACCTCAGTGGAAGTATGTCGTTGCCACTCAAAGCGCTGTTGTAACCTCTCTTTCCATTATATGCTTCGTTCATTAGAAAAAAATGAGAGGTTACAAGTTACGATATCTGATTTTAGGTGCATTCCTTTCCGTACTTGAAAACATACATTTTTATTAATATTATAAACTTCAAGTAGTTTCCTGAATACTTACCTCCTTTAACGTCGTCCTATCTGGTAGCATGAATGGCTACAAGTACACTTGAAACTATCCTGTACCTT
This sequence comes from Hesperophylax consimilis, assembly GCF_061612785.1. Taxonomy (NCBI): domain Eukaryota; kingdom Metazoa; phylum Arthropoda; class Insecta; order Trichoptera; family Limnephilidae; genus Hesperophylax; species Hesperophylax consimilis. The sequence goes on from NC_142850.1 coordinate 8,227,668, forward strand.
TTCAATTACTGAGTTTTGATAAATCCTCTTCTAAAGTTCTAAGTTCTAACCGCTAACCCTTTTCCTTATTTATCTTTAACAGGGGTGCACAGAACGCGGTTCACGCCCGTATTTCATAAAAAAAACAATACTATAATGTAATAGTTACATACAAGAATATTCGTATCCTCTCGAAAATGCCCTTTTAAAACTTGTACCTATCACAATATTAGTATATCATGAAAGCATATGTAGAAAAAACCTAGACTCCTTCAGGACTCCTGCAGTCTTTCTTCGTTTCCTTATTTATGGGGATAATAATGTAATTTTCCAACTCTCACTCGTCCTACGTGTTTATATGTATTAAAATAGTCTGATACATATCTACTTGCAATGTTTTGCTCAATGGAGTGTTCTTCAAACAGCTGGTATTGGTCCTTGTTTTAGCTTTTCCAACAGAAAGTTTTTTCTTTAAACCGTTTATTGCCCGTAAGAATCTAGTTAAGATTGACCTGTCAAAAACATCCATATTAAGTTCATTAGCTATAACCTTACTAACCCCCTAACTAATAACAGTGTTTAAATTTTTTTATAAATTATAAACATCCAATAATGTAGGGTAAGTGTTTATCAGTTATGTAAAATTTTAACTTGTTTATTAGTAAGGTCCTAGATATTACATATACCTATGTATGTTTGTGCGCTCCTGATCTCTCTGTTCCTAAGAGGGCGGCAAACCTCTGTTTCGTGTGGTCCATTCTCCAGATAAGTACTTATTTCCACTTTACATAAAAGCTACAAGTAAAAAATAACATTTCCTCTCGACATCAAAGCAAGGGACGTGATTTGGGCATCGATAAGCAGCGATTCTTGGAAATTATTTAACTATATTTTTCAACGTATTTTCTTTGCAAGAGATGACTTACAGACGAACTTTGTGAATAAACGTTAATATTGGTAAATAGTTTAAGTACCTACCTGCTAGTGCGTTATCAAGTATAAGTAGTCGGAGTCTGTCCAAATTTGTTATTCTAAATGGCAACCAAGGGAGACTATAATTCAGAGAATTCGTAGAAGCTTAGTCCTTCAAAATAAGCTCATTTAAATTTTGTTTATACCGGCGGTCAAGTGAGGGTTTTGATCTAAGGTTCTATTTCAACATCAAATGTGAGGAAGGTTATGTTGCGGAAATAGATAATTCACCGCCTGACCGTAAAGTGCCTACAGCGTAAAGGTTCTCCTGGTGGTCTTCCCGCTATAGTGTAAAAATCCTAGTGCACCGCGTGCAGTAATACAATTATCTTAGCAGACCGCACGCCAAAGTTTAAATGGCTCGATAGTCCGCACGTTTTAGTATAAATTTGCCGCTTGATCGCACGTTTGAAAAAAGGTCCAGGTAGACCTCCCGCTATAGTGTAAAAGTTCTGTTACACTGAAAGCAGTAGTGTAGTACCTACCTATTATGTCTCTTGGTAGACAGTGTAAATTTGCCACTAGACTGCACCACTGAAAAAAGGTCCATGTAGACCTCCCACTATTGTGTTAAAGTTCTGCTACATCCAAAGATATTAGAAGAACGAGATATGCTATGTTGGCCGCCGGACCGTAGCCGGAGTACTACCTAATTAGGGTACTTTGAACGGTATCGGGACGTGTACGCACAGAAATCTGTTCTATGTATTAGTGCGGATACCTTAGCGCAAGCGAAGGTGTGCAGTAGTATTGGTGAACAAAACCGGCGACACTCGGCAAAACAATTCCACTCAGTACGAACTGCGCGTAACACATCTCGTTCTTCTAATATCTTTGGCTACATCGCAAGCAGTAATGTACAACCTACCTATTACAGGTAGACCGCACGTTACAGTGTAAATTTACCACTAGACCGCACGCTATAATAATTTAAATGTCGCGGCATATCATCGAAATAAGTGACTCCTCTTTATTCTAATGGTCCTTTTCGATCGGAAGTTGTAAAGACGATTTAATTTCCTTATGTAATACACGCTTCCTACCATACAAGGGTGGAAGTTGTGTAATAAAAAATTCTATATGCGGACGAAGAACGAATAAAAAACATAATTATTGTCATTCAGCTTTCAACGAAATACAGGACTCTCTAAAACCGGGAAAACGTTGGATTTTGAGAGGTCAATGCTCTCTCGGCCATTTATATCTCAACATTAAAAACATTTTAATTTAAAATACAAATATAAATTGTCTTATGTTTCAAAAAAGTAAAGGATCTCGCAAATATCTTCGGAATTTGCGGGTTCGGTTTGTGACGAATCGCAAAACAATTATGGGAAAAAGACATGGAATTTACAGATTATGGCCAGCCAGATTCAATGGGGAAGGGTATCGGAAGTGGTCACTAAACATAGCTAAAGCCATTTCGTACACTATTTTGATTCTGAATGGTGGTCTCTCACCTGAGCAATATTGTAAATATTTTACCGTATGGAATAATGTGAATCTTAATATACAGGGTGTCCGGAAACTCGTAGTACAAGCGGGAAAATGGTGAATCTACATCACATTTGGAGTCGATTTTGTAGAATATTTTTTTTTTGATTTGAGCTTTCGTTATCGAGTAAATCGAGTTAGAAGTTGATTTTTTTTTAATTTTTTTTTTTTTTTTAATCAAATTCTTATAAATTATTACTGAAGATCGAAGTACCCAACTAATTAAAACTTTTTGAAAGTAAAACAAATGAAGAAACTCGGATTTGAAGCATTATTTTGAAATCACCCTTCATTTAATCCGGTGTAATCATAAAATATTTCTGCTCTGCAGGGTTAAAACATCTGTTTTTCAACCCTAAACACCAGAAAAAACTTTAACCCTAAAATAGCCGAAAAATATTTTTTTTTGGTTTTTTTTTTTTGTGAAAATGCTCAAATCAAAAAACTTTATGTTTATTTGGGTTCCCCATGTGGTGTAGATTCTCCAGTTTCCCGCTTGTACTACGAGTTTCCGGACACCGTGTATAAAAATCACGTAGCACTGTCATCGTACACGCTAATCTCCAAAACCGCCCAACCGATTTCAAAGATATTTTGTGAGTATGTATGGTTGATTTCAGCTTGAAATAAACGGATAATTATGGACTCGACAGGTGGCGCTGTTGTCGGATATAAAAAAAATAATTATAAAATGCTTTCCAACAAATGGTTGAGTTAAATTCTAACTGGTTTCCAGTCTTAATATATAAAAATTCGGGCTCCGTAAGTAGTTGACCGATATTACTGAAAATTTCAAAGTTTGTTGTTATTAGTGCCAGGAGTTTTTAGAGATGTTTAAATGCTAGAAGAAGTCGGGTACGCCCGTAGAATACTTAACGCAATATATCTGCACCGTAATGAGATATGGATTCGAATTAAAGTCGATATAATGTAGTTTTTTGCCGGTAGTATTGTGGTATAGAGTAGCGAATGGTGGTAAAAGTCGGAGGCGCCCTAGAAAGACATTATCAATAGCGAAACTTTGCGGGGGATCCACTAGTATTATATAAAATAATTAAACAGCCTTAGAAAAAAAAACAACGGGTGCCTTCCAGAGATGTGCTTTATATCAAATAAATCCATTTCAAATGGAAATGCAAAATGAAAAATGGATATTTTCCATTTTGCATTTTAAATGCTCTTCTAAAAACCATTTTGCATTTAAAATGCTTTTCTCAATGCATTTTCCATTTTAAATGCTTTTTTGCAACATTCTCCCTACTATCTCCACCAAAGATAATAGAAGAACGAGATGTGCTATGCGCAGTTCGTACTGAGTGGAATTGTTTTGCCGAGTGTCGCCGGTTTTGTTCACCAATACTACTGCACACCTTCGCTTGCGCTAAGGTATCCGCACTAATACATAGAACAGATTTCTGTGCGTACACGTCCCGATACCGTTCAAAGTACCCTAATTAGGTAGTACTCCGGCTACGGTCCGGCGGCCAACATAGCATATCTCGTTCTTCTAATATCTTTGATCTCCACTCATCTTTTTTTCACAAGCCCCAAATATCAGTCGGTCCTTAACCTTGCTATGAGAGATAATTTACATTGGTCAAGTTGCTCCCTGGTAGGAGCCCTGGCAATTAAGTGATACCATTACAAAAAATACTGATTCAAATACTGAACATGAGGCCGTGACGCTGTAATATTAAATGTTAGATAGCAGTCTCTATGTTTTTACGTTGGCAAGATTAGTCCCGCGCAAATTTTTTGTGGTTTCATAATATTATGTAATCGTGGTGTTTTTGAATTTACCATCATCTATAATGTTTGTTCTACATTGATGTCCAAATTATGTAATTATTTTAATTGTTTGACCTGAGAAACCATTTTGCATTTTCAATGCATTTTGAAAATAGGTATTTTGCATTTTGAATTTGAAATGCTTTTCTAATAACCATTTTGCATTTTGCATTTTCAAATGGAAAAGTTTTGACCCATTTCCATTTTGCATTTCAAATGGTTTTGGGTACCCATTTTGCACATCTCTGGTGCCTTCCATACAAATTTGAAAGAAAATAAATGTTCCATTTAGCCCAATAGGCCAGCGCTCCATCTCGCTTACAGTCGCCTAAACTTCGAAGATCTCCATCCCTTTTGAATTTTGTAAACACACTTTTATATTGGAAATTAAAGCCCCGATTAGACAAATTTACGTCAAACACGCTCACAAGGTATTTTTAGTGTTATTCTTTATTTTTATTCAGAAGATATTAAATACCTAATAAATGCTAATTATTTTAGGTTATCTTTATAAGTACACGAAACCCTGAGGTTTTACTTATTTACAAAATGTGGTGATGGGTTCTTTGATACTTTATTGTACCTGTATACCGTATTAATTCTAGGATGTATTAAATACTACGTCGACGTATTGATCATAATAAAATGTCTTAATAAATTTCCCTAATATAATGCAGAATTCTGTAAAAGCTATTTAAAAAGTTTAATCCCATTCCATAATAAAAAAAATATATATATAGGGTGTATCGGAACGTACCCGACAAATTTTAACCAGCGATTCCTGAGCATATATGGAGTAAAAAATGTTAAAGCCACTTTGCTGTTTGGTAACGTTGTTTTTAATAAAAAAAAATATTAGTCATATTTTCACCACTTGTCAAAGTTTGAAAACCCATCTGGCAATATTTTATTCGAATTCCGTTGAACAATGTACGTGTGTACCTATTTTGGCGCACTTTTACAATCACAACGAAATGGCACGGCACCATTCGTCTCATTTTTAACTATTATTATTTAGTGTGTGCGAAAGAGCGAAGACGCTTTTCGACATACTTGCTTATAACAGCCGTTGAACACGAAAAGCAATGCCAATGACAGTGATGTAGTGTGGAAATTTTTAATTTTTTTGTTTTTAATTGAAATAAAAATGTTACCGGACAGAAAAGTGCTCATAACATTTTTTACTCCAAATGTGCTAAGGAATAGCTGGTTAAAGTTTGTCGGGTTAGTGCCGATACACCCTGTATACAGAATTGCAACACATTTACTCTCAGTGCATATTTCTTAGAATAGCATTTCCCATTTCCAATGCAACCTTAATGCTGGCATCTCCATCAGAAAGGAAGTAATCGCATGATGTTTATCATCGTCCCGCCAATAGATTTCCTTCCAGACATCGTGAAATATAATGGTTTCATCTCTGTAAAACCTCTTATTCAAACCATCAAAACAAGGCTCGTGCTATCCGGAGATCTGTTATTGCGGACGTCAATCGATAACCAAATGCAAAAGATCTATTTCTAACGTGAAGTAAATTGAATGCAGTTTGGCTAGAGACTTTCATAGGTCAAAAGTATAGGAAAATAAATGCAAATTTATCTTCACTACTGCGCGTGGAGGATATTTATATCTGCTGCTTTCTGATATTTTTTTCCATTTCCTTGCCACAGTTTTACCGGTGCATTAAACCCAACGGTAGATATTACAATACTTGCTGCTCCCAACTGTGTGGAGCAAGTGAGACGTAAGTAAGTCAGTAAGCATCCTCAATTGAGATATGTTGTGAGGCTGAAAGTGATGGGGGGGGGAGGAGAAGGAGAAGAGGAAAGTGGGGAAGTACCTGGCTATACAGATCTGATCACCAAACAAATCCGTTTCAATTCTGAATGGTGGTCTTACACCATGGCGATACTGAGAGTATCTTCCGCCCTGCAACGTGTCGCAAATATACCATACATTATTTTTAATAAGAAAATTGTGAAATAACACAAATTAATCTAATAAAATTTACTTGCGCACGCTCGGATTTGCACCTGTGACCTCTGACTTGCTAGTTGAGTGCATTACCCCTCAAAAACAGAATCCGTGATCGATAATTGAAATAGCAACGAATTGAGATGAGTTGAGGTAGATTCATTACGTCATTACTGTGCATAATTTCATTACGTCCATGTACCTGCTTACATTGGTGCATACCACTATTGATTGGTAGTAAATTTAAGTAGCACCTCGCGCCCTTGAAGTGATTTTTCACGCAAAAAACAACGCTGTACAAATAATCCAATTATCATTATTACATATCATTATACAACTCAGTAGTTTGGTCTCCCTCTTACAAAATTCACATAATAACATTGAACGAATACAAAAAAAAATTCTATGTTTTATAAATTTTAAATTAAATATCCCACTAGAAGACTTAGGACGGGTTGTTTCGGAGAATTTGAACAATTCTTCAAATTTCAAAGTGATTTTTCAAGTTCTGTGAAAGATTTTTTCAAGTTCTGTTATTATTTCAGTTTTGTCAAGCAACTAGCCTATAATGATATAATAACAGAACTTGAATATGACTTACACAGAACCCGTAAATGAACGTTGAAATTTGATGAATTCTTCAAATTCTCCGAAACAACCCGTCCTTACAATATCATTTCTTATTAAATACTCTAAAAATACACACATTGGAAGACAGGCGTAAAATAAACGACTTAACTTTTTATTCAAGATTCTAAACTCTAAATTCGACTGTTGCGAACTTCTGCAACTCATAAACTTACGAATACCTACAATAACAACACGACAAAATACACTATTCTACTGTAACACACATAAGCGCAATTACATTGCGAACTCCCCAATACAACGGTTTCACACTATCGGAAACCAATACTTAGGTGATGTCGATATATTTAATATTAACTTTGCGAATTTTGTGGATTACGTAAAAGACTTATTTCAGCACTATTCCTTTAAAGTTATATTTTTGTAAACCAGTCAAATCGCTGTATTTTTAATTTATGTTCTTGTTATTTTTAATTTTTTTTCTTGCATATATTATTTTTTAATGTAATTTTATTTTTATTATTTCTTTCTCATGTTTCAAAACTGTCTGTCATTAAAATTTTACCACCTACATGTAAAAGCCCTCTGGGCGTTAAATAAATTAATAAATATCTAACATACACCATAACAAACACCATCAATTTATCTTTGTAAAAATATTCCATCTTCTAAATCCTTAGTTACTTAGTTGAAAGCACAAGTTTATTTCGTATTCAACATAGGCTCTTTGCCAATTTCACTACGTATCTTTAATTGATATTGCCGTTTAATATCACATATAAATCTGTACCTATTAATAATTAATCACGTCATTAATTTACAATCCAAAACAAGACGATAACAATTGACGGCACAAAGATAAACCACAATGATGTTTTTAATTGCTCTTTAATTGACCAGTGAACCTATTATTTATTTTATTTGGCGAGGTCTACTACCCACTAATCCCAATGTACCCGGGTCAACTTTATGAAAGCGTTGCTCCGACAGAAATCAAAGCCAGGATATTTATTTTGAACCCGGGCCATGTGTATTGTGCATTTATCAAACAGTTCACCAAGAAGAACTCTGGTAAAATAAATAAGTACACGAGGTTAAAAATCCCGTGTGTTATAATTCCCTCGTTTGCGAAGCTTTGACAAGGATTTATTTTTTTTATTATGTGCCTGATTGATGCATCAAATAATATATTTCTTTTCATTTGAAAACTCTTACGCTGATACCAAGGTAAAAACTAGGCAGTTAAATGAAGTTGAGCGTGTTGATTATTTGTTTAACTGTAGAGCAAAAATCCGTTTTCTTGAGTGGAAAAAACGTATATCTCTAGCATCATCAAATTACACTACTTTTGTTTTCCATATCAACTATCAGGATAATACAAGAAGAGATAAGAATGCTAAATTGTAATTGCCACCCCTGGAAAGTGAAGATTGTATCATGTATCTAGGTATAAAGATTGATAAATTTTAAATTAAAAACTGTCAATTTAGCCTTAGTCCAATCTCGACTTTCATATAACATAGTATGCTGGGGATCATGTCTAAAATCCAATGTTGAACCACTAAATATTAATAAACAATTAATCCTTAAAGTGATGTACAAAAATAATTCTGTTATCCATCCAACCTACTTTATAAGGAATGTAATGTTATGTGTATTAAACAGCTGTATATCACTCAAATACGTTGTCGATTTTTTATCAATATTAAATTTGCTGAAAGAACACAACAAACGCGGACAACTAGAATTAGTTCTACATTGAACTTTGTGGCGGTACAAACTAAAACTTCTTTTGGTCAAAGAAACTATTTCTATCAGGCACCACTTATGTTTAATATTCTTCCAAATCATATTAAGTCTACCAATTCCTTCGTTAAATAAAGAGTTAATTAAGGTTTATGTATTGACAGACGATTGTCTTAATATTTTTTCATCTTTGCCCTTTCTTAAATAATAAGATTTTATATAAGTCCCATTTTCTAAAAACTGAATGTCACCCTATCTGTCTTTATTATCTACTTTGCTTCTTCTTTTGAATAATGATTGATGATTAGTTATTGTTACAATATACTGTCAAATTACCCATCTGGTAACACATCTAATACTTAGTTTCTCTTTAATTTTGAAATATTTTGTGTTTGTATGTAAAATTACTTTATGTTTGTGATTACTCTTATGTTTGCTTCATTAAATAAATTTTTAACCTTGATGCAGGATTAGTCCTAGTGGGGTTGATTTTTATGTGAAAAAAACGTGTTTTAAAATAAAATAAATAAATAAATGGCCAATAAGGGACAATAATCACTGGGAAGAGCCAAGAAAAGACAAGAGAAAGAAAAAACAATACTCAATCAGTTCCTTTATTTCCGTTCATCCTAATGTCCTTGTATTACCATGTATACCGGTTTATTGAAATACAACATCTTTCTCATCCTCAAAGCTCAGAGCACACGCTCCAAGTCAAATCGGTTCACTTTGGCGTACCAGTCGCACCGGGACAGAAGTGCTGCTGGTTGGGTGGTACAGTCGGATCATGTATCAATTACTGTTTGTTCCATATTTTCAAAACTTCTTTTATGAAGTCGGGTGATTGCTAGTATGTATACTACATATAAAATGATAGCAAAAAAATATGTATGTATTCAACGGTACCTACCCAAATAATAAATACCACCGATCGAGCGAATTGTTAACTTTAATGTTGAACTATAAAACGGTTCGTTATCTCTAAGCAAGCTAATTCTTCTTCTTCTTCGATGGCGCTACAGCCCATATCGAGCTTTGGCCTCCTGCAACAGTCGCCTCCAACTCCTCCTGTCCTCAGCGGCTGACTTCCAGTTTGTCACCTGGAGAAGCTGTGCTGCATCCCCTCTTACCTCATCTTCCCACCTCAGTCTGGGTCTTCCCACTTTTCTCTTTCCACCTGGGTGACCAGTCAGAATTCTTTTTGGGACGCGTGTATCCGGCATTCTCTGTACATGCCCAGCCCATCTCAGCCTGAGGAGTCTCATGTGTGCAGAGATGCTAGGGGCCTTATATATATCGTACAATTCTATATTGTGCCGGATACGCCACTGTTCGCCCTCTTTCACGGGTCCACATATTCTTCTCAGCACCTTTCTTTCAAAAGTATCCAGCATTTCAGCCATCTTTACCGTCAGTGTCAGCGCCTCACATCCATATGCCAATACAGTTCTTACAATGGTCTTATATATGGTTATTTTGGTTTTTCTGTGGACACTACGTGACTTAAACACTGGCAGCAAAGAGAAGTATGTTTTGTTGGCTGCTGTGATTCTCCTTCTGATTTCTGCTGGATCCTCATTGTTCTCTGTCAGGCTGGAGCCCAGGTAGGTGAATTGATCGACCACTTCATATGAGTAGTTGTCTTTAAATAGTGCACTACTTCTTCTTCTGTGTGAGGGGTTCCTGCTCTGTACCATCATTTTTGTTTTGTCACCATTAACTCGCAGTCCTACTTCCCGCGCCGCTGTTTCTAAAGGGTCGAAGACCTCCTTAATGGCTGAAATTGATCTTCCGACAATGTTGATGTCATCCGCATATCCGACAACTTGACTGCTCTTGAAACAAATATTGGAGCCAGTGTCTATTAGTGTTTTTCGTATTACATGTTCGAGCACAATGTTGAAGAGAGTGGGAGCCAGACTGTCCCCCTGTTTAAGTCCCTGTGATACTGTAAATTCTTCCGACAATTCTCCGTCTATTTTGACCTGACATCTTGAGTCTGACATTGTGGCTTTTATGAGCCTAACCAATTTAGGTGGAATCTGGAATTGTAGTAGTATGTCATATAGACACTCCCGATCTATGCTATCATATGCTTGCTTGAAATCAATGAATAGTTGGTGTATGTCTATGTCAAATTCCCAGCACTTTGCCAAGATCTGTCTGACGGTGAACAGTTGGTCTGTTGTGGATCTACCGGTGCGGAAGCCTGCCTGATACTCTCCCAGTAGGTTTTCTGCATATTTATCAATTCTTTGTTTCAGTATCATGGTGTAGATTTTATATGCTGTGCATAGAAGTGATATTCCTCTATGATTTTCGCATTTTAATTTGTCACCTTTCTTGTGAATTGGGCATATTATGCTTATTTGCCATTCCTCTGGGATTTTTTCCAGTGTCCATATTTTAGTTATTAAATTGAGTAGCAGATTTCTCAGATGCTCATTTCCATATTTGAACAACTCTGCCGGGAGGTTGTCTTTCCCAGGTGATTTGTTGTTTTTAAGTTTCTTTAGTGCAGCATTTATTTCTTGCATTGTTGGTGGATTCGCTGATTCTTCATTACTTGATTCAGTGGGGATGTTGGTAGGGTGACTTCTCAGGTCGCTATTAGGGTTGAGAAGTTTATAGAAGTAGTTTTTCCACACTGTTTTTATTCGTTCTTTATCTGATATAATTGATCCATCAGCGTCTTTGCATAGCGTTGTATTCGGTTTGAAACCCTTCTTGAAGAAGTTTACTCCCCTATATGCTTCTCTAGGATTTTTATTGACAAAGTCCTGTTCCATTTTTAGTAGTATATCATTCAAGAATTTTCTTTTCTTTCCCCGTATCAGCTTACTCGTTTCTTTTCTCGCTTGTTCGTACGCCTGTCTTTTGTTTCTTGTTGACGTTTCCAAGTACTTCTTTCTGAGTGTATTCTTATCAGCTATCTTTCTTTCACACTCTTCATCAAACCACGGGTTCCTGGGCTGTCTGGGCATGTTTCCGACACTTGTTTTCACTGCTCTTACAATTGCTTCTTTTATATCATTCCAATCTTTTTCGAGTGATTCTTGGGAGTTCTGCTCAGTGATCTGATTTGGTAGGCTATTTAAAAGGGCGTTGTGATACTGCTCTTTGCCTTCTGGTGTTTTTAGAGTTTCCGTATTGATTTTTGGAACAGTTGGTGATTTTCGTGTCCTGTTGTTTGCAATTCGGCTCCTATAGGTGGCCACCACCATGTAGTGGTCTGAATCACAGTTGGCACCCCTATACGTCCTTACGTTTGTGATGCTCGTTGCCCCCCTTCTTTCTATCAGGACATGATCAATTTGGTTATGGTGTCTACCATCTGGCGACGTCCAGGTCCGTTTGTGTATGTCTTTTCTTGGGAATTGAGTCGAGGCCACTATTAGGTTTCTTGATTCTGCGAAATCAATCACTCGGGTTCCGTTATTATTAGCGTGCTTGTGTAGACTGTTCATTCCTGTAATGTGTTGGAGCAGAGGATCCTGTCCTATCTTGGCGTTAAAGTCCCCAATTACCATCTTAATGTCGTTCTATGGTAATGTGTCGTAGACCTGTTCGAGTTTCTGATAGTATGTATCTTTCATTATGTCCTCTTTATCTTCCGTTTCAGCATGTACGTTGATCAATGTTACATTGAAAAATTTCGTTTTTATGCGTAAGCTGCACATTCTTTCATTAATGGGTTTAAAGTCTAATATGCATTTTCCCATTTTCCGGTCCACAATGAAGGCCACTCCGAATTTATGATGTCTTTCATTTCCACTATGCAGTATCGTATGCGTTCTTGTGTCAAATGGCTCAGATCCTATCCATCTGGTTTCTTGCACCGCCATTATGTCTATTTTATATTTCGTCATCTCCCTAGTGATCTCTCCTAGGGCTCCACTTCTATACAGCGTCCTTGCGTTCCAGGTAGCTATTTTCAAGTCCTTATTTCGTTTGCCGGGTCTTTTCCTAAGTTCAGTTGTTGTCCGAGGCTCTGTGTTAGGATTCGTAATAGCGTTGCTTTTACAGGGAGAGGTTATTAGCCTCTCGCCCAACCCCCTACCAGGAGGGCCAGGGTTTTTCTGTAGGGGTTTCCATCCCTTAGCTGGGGGGTTCCGGTTTTATGGCGCCGGAGATTCGCCATTCATCCTCTCCTATCTGCTATGGCTGATGGTATTGCCATTGGCCACATTGCCCAGGGCTCGCGGGGCTTAAGAGACCACTCGTGGACGCTAGGAGTAGGACTATTGGTAGTGTTGCTGATGGAATGAAACAGTGGCGTTACACGGTATTTGATGAGTGACACATTTTTCCCAGCAAAAAATGCGTCTCCGTGACCCTACCAAACTTTGAGCCCCAAGCAAGCTAATTATCGCTAGTTAATTAATTAAAATCTATGTATTAAAACAAAATCTAATTTCTCGAATGGGTATTAAATGGACACATTATAATACATTAAAAATAGAAGTGTTCATTAATGTAAATAGGAATTCTAATAGTAATTCAAGTACCCGGTAGCCACTGCTTTAGGTCGCATCAATTTATTTAAAAATAAGCTTTGAACACGAGCTTTGAAGATCTGGATGTTCATCTCCAAGTGCTTCTCATTATTGATTTTTAAGTGAAAGCTCGATCTCAGACAAGTTGTCCTGTGGCTAAAACTTTTTCTGGCGTGGCGCACTTCAAATTATTGACGAGGAGAGGCACTACTGCTTGTTTAATACAACATTAAAAACATTTATGTGCCTACTTTAATTAAATTCATGAATTTCAATTCAATTCAATTTGTTATTTTAACTATCCCGCAGCCAAGTGGGGGATAGGTAGTACCCAAAATTACTATCCTCCCTATATTAGCTTAAATACTTGCTTAAATGAGTAATAAAACGTAATAAGCAAATAAAAAGATTAGCGGTTGAATTGACATCGCGTTTGGGTCCCACCTAGGCGTAGTGGGTTCGATTCCTCTGCTGACTAAGTCCTCCATCACAACACAAACAACGTTTTCCGCTTACTGTGGTAGTAGTAGGAGATTTTCAAATATTATCAGGATATTCATAACCCGCGAACGTTTATATTTATTTCAATATACAGGGTGTATCGGCAAGTACCCGACAAACTTTAACCAGCTATTCCTTAGCACATTTAGAGTAAAAAATGTTATGGGCGCTTTGCTGTCCGGTAACTTTTTTTTCTATTAAAAACAAAAAATAAATAAAAAAATCCACACTCCGTCACTGTCATTTGCATTGTTTCTCGTGTTCAACAGCTGTTATTAGCAAGTGTGTAAAAAGTTTCCTCGCTCTTTCGTACACACTAAATAATAATAGTTAAAAATGAGACGAATGGTGCCGTGCCATTTCGTTGTGATTGTAAAAGCGCGCCAACGTAGGTACGTACGTACATTATTCAACGAAACTCGAACAAAATATTGCCAGACGGGTTTTCAAACTTTGACAAAGGATAAAACATTGGTGACATGTGGTAAAAATATGAATAGTAAATTTTTTATCAACAAAATGTTACCAGACAGCAAAGTGCCCATAACATTTTTTACTCCAAATGTGCCAATAGCTGGTTAAAGTTTGTCGGGTACGTGCCGATACAACCTGTATATCTTCAAAGAGGTTAGTTCCCATGTCCAAAGCAGGCTACCACCAAACATTCAAATGTGCTTTACTTTATTTTAAATAATTTATTTTTAAGAAAAATCGAACAAATTATTGTACATATTTATTACAGTAATTATTAGCTTGAGAAACCTTTATGCCACTGTGCTTATATTATTTTATTTAAAAAGTTGGTTTGGGTACCGCCCCCCGGGAACCATTTATTGGATAACCAACACCTCTGCCATAGGTCACCCCAAGTGGTTCGCTACGTTTGGTGGGCAAGGGAGTCCGGGTTCATCGGGTGAGATGCGTTCAGGATGCGCCTGTCCACAAGTTGCGTGGCGTGCCAGATCGGTAGAGGCTGGTTTGGAGAGACCATTTAATAATAATAATAATAAGGTGTTAATGTTAAATATAATCAAAAACAAAAAGATAGAACAGGAAAACAAAGGAAAGAAAACAGAATAAATTGAAAATAAAATAGAATAAAATGATAAAATAATAGAATGTTGAAGCCTTTAGGGAGCCGTGACTATATTAGACGCTAGTATTTTTCTCCAGTGTGCGTCAATGCAGGGGGATGGAGTGAGGCGGGCTTCCATAGTGAGGATATTTTCAGAGCTTCTTATCCTTTCCCTCATTCCTGCCACTCTGGATCAATTTGCCTTCTTCAACTGGTCTCTCGACCCATCGCTTTGCGCCGCAGAGATAGGGATATATTTATACATCACTCCTGGACACACTGATCTCTAGATTCCCCTTCATACTTCTTTCTTTCCTAGAACTTTCTCTCCTTAAAAATACCCTACACACAGCATCCCCAAAGATGACTGGCCCCGAGGGAAATTATTTTCCTTTAGGCCTCCTGTGTGGGGTTAATGTAAAAAAATGTCGGCGGCATTTATTTTTTCTCGGAAGATTTTTTCAAGGTAGATGTTTCAGGCTAATAATTGTTGTTTATAATATTTTTTTATCCTTCGTGATAAATCATACTGAATTTATTGTAGGTTACGTACACGATTCAAAACTTTCTCACAAATGAAAGTGTTGAACCATTAAGGAATGTTTTAAATCTTTGTTACTATCGGTGTAATATAAAAGTGACGAGGAAATAAACATAGCGGAAATATTTCCGAAATAAAAACAGATTTAACGACCAGAAATGAAAAAGCCCCAGGGACGATAGGAGTAATTTTATCTCTTCTGATCTGAAGTACAAATATTTTATAGATCTGTAAACATAAATCATAAATAGAATCAGATTTATGAGCATCGATGTAGGTACTTTAAAAAATCAACCACATGTATCGGGCGCACCCAGTCGCCTGTAGTTCACGCAGGTCTTAGGTATTATGCAAAAGAATATGATATTTTACTGTAGATACTCCTGAATATTAATTATATTATCGTAGGTAAGCATTGATGTATTGTATTTAGATGAGACATAAAGCGAAAAAATTGGTTCCGCTTTTTGACCTCCAACTGACCTCCAACTCTCCCAACGCTCTAACTAAAAATACCGAAACAGGTCTACGCGCACCGCTTATCGCGCGTTCTAATAGTTTAATCAAGTTTACAACATTACTGCAGTTTACAAAATAACATTATTACAATAAAATAAATAATAATAATAACATGGCATTTATATAGCGCAGTTTAGTGTCATTTCACAAATAGTTAATACTTATGAGCAGGTTTTAAAACAAATCGTTGTAGTTTGTTCCATTTTAAATTTAGAGTAATTTGTGTTCTGTCTGATGATCAGTGGAAGTACATTGTAGAGCTGTTGTAATGTATCAAAATTGTATTTGGCCAAAAGTTCTCTTAGCGAAATGGGGTAAGTATATAAGAGATTATTGCCTTTGGATCATTTTAATATTATACAGAGTGCACATGACTTACTTTTACCAGTGATTCCTGACATTATTTGGAGTAAAAAATGTAAATGAAATATAAAGTCCCTGACTTTTTCCACCGTTCACTTCCACGTCACGTACTCTACTTACACTCCTTTCTACGTTCATACGCTTTGCATGCCCTACCACCTAAGCGTCCCTTTCTTGTCCATTTCACTTACATCGGCCATTTTTTTGGAATCTCCACATCGTTAACACGGTCATATTCTCCACATCATGGAAGTCTGTTTACTGTAGTGATAATTATTGTCAAAAATAATTGGTACATACCGAAGTATTTTATTTTAGAAAATACTCTATAAAACACACTTTACAATGGACTTTTTATAACGTACAATTTTTGTACTTACTATAACTTTTAGAGCTACCAAAGTCTTAGGAAATCACTGACTGTCAAAAGTACCGCCAAGCGCTTCTAAAAACATGAATCAAAGATTAAAGCATTTTCCTCCGAGCCGTTCTTTGAAACGTGGTACAAATTCATTCCGTTTAATTGTTCACATTCATACAATAACAAAATTATATACAAAATATCAAACGCCAAAGGGACCGATTCTGGCGGGAACTGGGCATGTTCTGCGCAGGAAGTTCCAATCGGAAGCTGCGCACGCACCTGACGCGCATGGCCAATCAGCGCGCAGGATTTGAATTTGAATATCGAACCGAAAGATTCGAAATTCAGATTGCGCGAGAAATTTAAATCGCAGTATTGTATTGTCTTTCGGAGCGAATTAAAGACGATAAATTTGTGGGAATGGAATTATTAAATGTTCTCATGCATTTTGTGACATTGCAAAAAGAGTCATAAGAATGAATAGGTATTAGTTTCATTGTTTCGAAGATGTATGCTTGCCAATGAATATTAAGGACCTTGCATACGTAATCCTATAAGTACCTAAATTAGAACCCAGCATCAGCTCTAAATGTTTTCTGATAAAAAAAATATATTTCAATTTTCAATTTAAATATATGCATGGTAAATATAGCTATCATACTTGATTTTATTTCAATTTTTTCTTACAATTAGTTACAATTTTAGTTACAATTAGTGTTTAGCATAGTATGACGTTATATTCAAAATACCTATTACCTATCATAATATGTCATTTCTATTTTTCTATAACCGTCATATTAAAAGTATAACAGCGGTACTCCCTAATTCAAACACTAGAATTGATATCTCTATTGAGTTAGGCATAACATAACCAACTGGTAAAAAAAGGTTTTTACTGCAATACAATGTGTCTTTAAAGAAAAACAAATTACTTTTTTTTGCACTGAACTGAGTTTTGAACCACCCTACCCAGGAACTAATGTCGACACCTCTACAAACCTTTGCAAAATGCCGATCGGGTAGGATAAGTATTTATTTCGTATATTGACTGCTATGATGTCATCCGATTTCAGAGATAAGCGTATATGTCCACGTGTGTAGGTGATTTCCACCAAAGCTAATATAATGCATTTTCATCGACAACGAGTCTATCTGCAGAGTTTCAGCTTGATCGGATGAGGTGTAGTGGGATAATTTTCGCTACAAAGCTTTGCATTAATTTATTCCCGAAAAAAAAGTGAAATTCATAGAGACGTATTTAAAAATAGCCTTATATTGTAATTATCTCAAATAACTACCTGTATTTTATAATGTTTTATGAGTAATTTGGATTAGTCATAATGCAAGCTAAAGAAATGTGGTAGACATTGTGTTAGTTGTCACGTTAATTGGAACTCTGAAGGAACCCTAACAAAACCTCGACAAAGCGTAAAATTATTGTGAGTATCTACGATAAGTAATAATTATAATGATTCATTAACACAACAAGGAACATTTAAATCGGCAAATTTATAAAATAAGTGTATTTTTTCATAAAAAAATAATGTCATTTTATTGCACTTTTATCATTAGCTTTCAGTAACCCTTGATGTGATATTTCAAAAATCACGGCAAAATAAAAAAAATAGCCTATAATTTTTATTATTTTGTCCCAGTGAGTTAAAATAAACTAACCCAAAATAGCAATTTAGTATGATATACAAAATTCTAAATATTTTGTACTGCATAAATTTAGTGCATTATTTTTACACAAAAATAAAAAGATTATAAACGTGAACAAATTACTAAATAAAATCTTAAATAAATCTTTCAGAAAACGAAGTACTCTGTTTCTGTGCCACGCAAACAAAAATAACGTAAATAAAACCGCAGCATTCCGAAAAAAAAATCTCTGGCAAAAACACACATTACCCATTCCAATATGTTTAAAAAAACTCCAGTCGACAGAACTATAAATATCTAGGAACGAAATTCTTAAAAAAACCAAAGCAACAAAACAATAAATACTTTTCCCTACAGCTAAGATCCATAACAAGTCCAACAGAATTCAGGTCTAAACTAAAAACTTAAGGGAATGACAACTTAAAACCTTTTAAAGCTGTCATACCCTTAAATTAAATATTCCATTCCTGAGAGACAGTCCAATTATATCCAATTTTCCAATTATGTCCTAAATCCTGTATCTAAATTTCGCTAATAAACAATCAGTTAATCAATAAAGTGTTAATCTTAAGTGACCTACCAGGTAAGTATGGTACTGTATATTATCTCGATATATATTTATTAATAACATATATCATTATAGAAATGTATTATATAATTGTTCAGCGCCCTTGAGGTGATTTTCAAATCATCCAAATATTATTATTGGGGGAGGGGGTGAACTCCCTACCCCCCCCCATATACGCCCTTGCATGTGGTGAAAAAACGTTTTGTTATTAATAATAATATTATGACGATGTTAGATATTAATAATTTATATTAATAATTTTTTAAATTTTTTTTTTCCCATTTGATATCTGGTGAGTTGACGTGTTGTTGTTCTTGTATTGTTTTGTATTTATTTTACTTACATAATGCACTTACATAATGTTGATTGACTAGATGATCATTTGTGGAAAAGTGAGTGGAAGGGTTAAGTTTTTCCTTTGGGGAAGATTTAACCCGGACAACTAAATCGGAAGTAGACAAAAAAAAAAAAAAATTAATACTGTACGCCAATATGGATTTTTACAAACATAATTGATTTTATAACGAAAACGGCGCTATACAAATAATCAATTATTATTATTTGAACAGTTGTTCCAATTAATCTATTGAAATAGTAATTATGAAGAAAATTTGCTATTAAAATAATATAGAACCCATAAGGCATGTTATTATAGCCTTCTTGTAACTATATTATTCTGTCTAGTTCAACACATCTAATATTTCTGCAAAAGTATTGCCAACTGCATGTAATCTAGGTACAAGCGAGTATCCAAAGGACTCGGTCCTGATATTGTTGTTGCAGTAAAAAAATTATTTCGATCGAGTAGTTCTAGTTGGTATATTATGTTATGTGATAGTGATTAGTGCACAAGTACCTAGGCCAAAACTAAATAATAAAGAAAACTACAAGAATGACAGTTGCTATGCCGAATTTTGCTAGAATCCTAAACAGAAGTGTGCCTGTCTATGAATAGATATTTGCAGACACATAAACAATAATTTCGCCATTTTGTTTACCTGTAGAAATTACAAATAAGGAGATAATAATAGTTGGAGAAGGTGTTGATAGGACGTTCAACCTCCATAAAATATTACTTCCACGGGTTGACTCGTGTTTCCTGTTTTGTACGGACACTGAACGCCACAAGTAAAAATAATACTGGCATGGCGTTTTATAATACAGGTATTATAGAATATCATATTATTATTTATTAAAGTATTTGTTTTGTGCAATGGTATGCAGTGTGCAGCGGTTATTGCAACATCGCGGTGGATTTATTGACGCCGGCAATTGAATTTTAAATTTGCAGTTTTTTCAGCGGTGCAAACCATTTTTGAGTTTTAAATATTACTTGAAAATTTACTGTCGCATTTTACAAAATATGATATTAAAAAAAATAGAAAATTTTCAAACCAACAATCAGAGAGGCAGACAGCCAAACATCACGGTCTTAGCACACACTCCTTACCGCATTCCCACTCATCAATACATACTCTGTTATTCTGATTCTTGACATGGCCCGACTCAAGTATTTGGTGCACTTGATCGTGCCATGTCTTCCTCGAGCATCCCCAACATCTACCATTCACATTTGCGTCATATATTTTCCTTACATGCACTTCGTTCGTTCGTTTCATTCGTTACATGCCCAAACCATCTATACGTTCCTTTCGTAATCTTATTCATTACGCTTATGTCAGTCTTGCATTTTTTGCGAATCTCCAGATTTGTCACACGATCATGCATGGTTTTGCCACACATACGCCCAAGGATCTCATTTCTACAGCATTCAGTCTACTTACATATTTTTTCTGCCAGTGCCATGCCTCACTTCCGTACATCAGGGTAGGTACCAGCTACCATCACTCCATTGTGACCTGCTAGCTTCGCTTCTTTGGACATTTTTTTGTTAGCGCCAACTACGTTCAGTCGTCCATTAATGGAGTTATACCTGCATTTACCCTTCGTTCAATATCTCTGTCAGCCTTCCCATCTCGGTTTATACACGGTTTTACCACACAAACTCATCAGGGATCTCATTTCCACAGCATTTAGTCCATTTTGTAATTTTTAAAATACCAATTTCGATTATATAGACTTTTAATAATCCTTTTTCGGGTTTTGTACATCTCGCTATACATACATCTATTCAACGATAGCTAAAACTTTCTAAAAAATTTTAAACGAACATGATTTAACGATTGAAGAAAACGATAAATGTCAAACAGAAAAGATAGAAAACGATTAAATCGCATTTAGGAATTGAACCCAGGTTTTCTTCCTTGCCCGGGAAGTGCTCTGGTAGTGAAAAATGAAATTTAAAAAGAAATGTATTTTTTATTCGTAAGACGAATTAAGAAAATGATATGGCAACAGAGATTTTTGATTTATATTACTTGGTAGTAGTTACCTATTAACGTTTGAATCACTTTTACTAGTCCATCCCTAACCGCATTACGATTAATTTCATGATAATAAATCAATGTATCTACTACAATGTAATCAAGGTATCTACTTACAGTAGTTAAGTCAATGTTTTCTACCACTGCCTGCATAATTCTCTCTTCCGCGAATCGGATATTGAATTGGGCTGGAAATAGCACCAATACGATGGGAACCGCATTAGCCATCGAGCATCAGTCACAGTCATCGGGCATCAGCCGTCAGCCGTCAGCTATCAGCTATCCTACTCGTGACTCTGACTTGCCATAATATTTACGCACAGAATGTGATGGGAGTTTAATCAGTTAAATTTTTGCAGTCAGGGCCGGAATTCGCTGCTGTGTAGGACGATGCGAATAACTCATTACTTACATTTCAGAAAGTTCCTCTTCCTTGCATTATTTTCCGTATAGATGAAAACTTCCAAGTAGTTACATCTTTTACTGTTCCAAAACACAATGGTGTGAAAAATATTTTGGTGTCCTCCAACGTAAAACATACAAATATAATTACTCCGGAAATTCCTGTCGGAGAAAGCAAAGGAGTTACCATATTGCATGTAAAGTAATAACTTCAAGTACAATACCAAGAATCAATTATTATAAGTGCTCCAGAACACTTAGGACGATGCCCCACGTCAAGTAACATTTAGAATTGGGCCGCTAACAATAACGCTCCTTATGTATATGGTGATAAGGTTTAAATTATCGCATACCAGCCGCCTATTTTGATTTATGTAAGAAAAAAACATCGCCAAAACGTGTTTTTTAAATTTTATTTTGCTAAGTTCAGGCAAAAATATTTAAACGTTTTACGATATTTTTCCACATTACACAATAAATCCATAACCAAAAGGGGTTCGTAACAATGGGTTCCATAATAACTCAACATTCCATGCTCCATGACTTTATATAACTTTTTAAAGATATGATGAATTATCTTTGTGATGATTTATCCGGTCACAGTAACAATGAGATTTTGAATTTTAAATCAGTTTTTAAAGGCCTGATAATTATTTTTGACTTTAAAAAATGCTCGGTTATTTAATTAAAACATCTAAAATATTTCTAAGCGATTCAATTTTCAAACCAAAAACACGTGATTTTGCATTACTTCTTAGTGCTTCAAACTCTAGTTTCAACACGGACTTTTTTCCATGCGATTTGAAGTAACGAAAGACAGTCAATTTCTGAGCTACATAAATCATTGTCCATTGAGTTCAGATTGAAAAAGATTACCAAATATTTAGCTCACGTTTTTTCACTTGGAAAATGAGAATTAGCATTAAACATTTATTAGAATTAGGTTCTCTAGATTATATTTTATCCTTAACTGGATTAGTTTCAGAATTCTCTTTCGTAATTTTTTTTCATGTCTAATATTCTTGTTATTATTTATAGAACAATAGCTTTCAAGCTTCACTCATAAATGTATAAAATTTGTGTAGGTATTGATTTTTGTAACATTTTCCTGAAATCAAAAACCATTAACCAAGTTTCCTCATATCACCAGTTTACTTCAGTTTTGTGATACATTTTAATTGGCAAAAATATTCAGTATCCCAACATACATTTTGAAGGTGGTTACGTACTGTTGTAAGTTAATGTTGTTGTGGTTTAAGTTGATAAGGGTAGAAATACTTTCAATTCCAGCGCCGCTCCTGGTATTAGCTATGCTCGAGTGCATTTTAATAACATCATTGTTAAAAGACTGCAGGTTCACCTTCACTCGGTGCGACCAAAAGGCACTTAGAGCCGAACGTGGCATCGCGCTCCCGCCGAAACTTGGGGACATCAAACGCCTGCCAAATGATTTCGGCACCGAATTAAGTCATCGCGAATGCATCACGGTATTTTGGCGACATTGCTTTTTTGGCTGTGATAGGATTTGCGATGTTTTGTTATGAAATATGCTGCCAAAATAATGATGAGACGAATGATTAGTTCTCGCTTCCACCCGATTGACATCCGATAGAACTGAAACTAGGCAGAAAGTTGTCGATGACAATGCATTCTATCAATGTTTGGTGACAATCACGCATTGAACCGCGGAAATAAACGTTTTTCTCTAAAATTAGATGAAATTTCAACAGTTAATTTAGGAAATATCCCCGATACCCGATACTACCCGATCAGGATTTGCCTCAGTTCGTGCGGTTGACTCGAGTCCCTGGAGATTCAGTTAAACCATTTTTATTTTAAGTGGAAGCTACAAGCCAAAAATGTGTATATTCTTGATATACCTTATATCGTAAGTAATAGGTATTAAAATCGCTTGACAAAAGGAGACTAGAAACGTTCGATTTCAATCAAAAAACTGGTTTTTATTTATTTTGTAAATAATTTAATCAGAAAGCAAAAAAGTTAATCAAGTGAAACTGTCACAGATAATCTTGGCTATAATACTGTATTTTTTAAAAGTTGTTTCCTTTACGCGTTCATACATTTATATTGTAAAAATATTTTTTTTAGTAGTTTTCATTTATATTTTTTACTGAGTAATTTATTTTTTTATTTCCATTCTACTCAAGCGAAGCGTTAGAAAAACCTTCAATTTATCTAAAACATATTTTTTGGTATTCATAATGTACACCAATTCGTTAAAAAGATTAATCAAAATAGTGATTTTGCATTAAGCTTCGCTTTAAATACATCTATTAATATAAATAGATATACCTACTATAATTTAAAAAAAACTTGTTTTTCACGGATTGATTTTTTTTATCTTCTCATCAGATTGGTACCTACCTACTCAATTACTAAATAAGAAAGATTTTTTAGAAGTTGGTTCGTACTTATCCAGTAAGAATACACATACTTAATTACTCAAATCACGAAATAATCTCCAAGATGATATTCAAATGTTTTGCGAAAACAAATTACGTATAAGATTGAAAGAATGAAAAAAAATGCAGACGATCGTGCGATGGTTACATATACATTTACAAAATTATTTAAATATTCAGAATGTTAAATGCAAAGCGCATATAATATAATTTTATGCAATATCTATGTACATACCTACCCAACAAGGTAAGTGCCTATATATTCTGAGTCCAAAAACGTTAAACATCATATCTTGAATCTCAATTCATTTTATTCGATATTAAAAAGATAGAAAGCCATGTTGAAGTCAGCAGTATTATTATTTTTAAGATATAAAAATATCGGTTTAAGATCGTTTCTTGAATACGCATTGGTTCATTTCGCACTTCCTGGAAAAATAAACAAAGATCATGAAGATTTTACTTGATGCTTACCTACAAAATGTTATTATTTTTTGTGGCACATGGGCAATTTAAATAAAATTATCTTGTCTTAACTTGGCATCAACAAGAATAAGTTTTTTATAATGCCAAATTAATGGCCATGTTAAAAAAAAGTTAAGCTAGAGCCAGTGAAAGTAAAAGGACTTGTGTTGATTCATGTACTGATTGAGTAGGCCACTCCGCGCTGTGTTTTGTTTAATCGCATTTTTTTGATGCTGAGTGAAACGTTGCAACTCAGGAAAACACGTGAAGATTTAGAAGGTTACATAACTGTGAATACACAAAATTGTAATGTAATAAAGGCGGTCATACAGTTAGACAGTGAAAGATAAAATTGCAATGTAATAAAGGCGGTCATTCAGTTAGACAGTGAAAGATAAAATTGCAATGTAATAAAGGCGGTCATACAGTTAGACAGCGGAAGAGAAAAATTGTAATGTAATGAAGGCGGTCATTCAGTTAGATAGTGAAAGAGAAAAATTGTAATGTTATGTAGGCGGGGATTCAGTTAGACAGTGAAAAAGAAAAATTGTAACGTAATGAACGTGGTTGTACAGTTAGACAGTGAAATATAAAATTGTAATGTAATGAAGGCGGTCATACAGTTAGATAGTGAAAGAGAAAAATTGTAATGTTATGTAGGCGGGGATACAGTTAGACAGTGAAAAAGAAAAATTGTAATGTAATGAACGCGGTCGTACAGTTAGACAGTGAAAGAGAAAAATTGTAATGCAATGAAGGCGGTTATTTAGTTAAACAGTGAAAGAGAAAAAATGTAATGTTATGTAGGCGGGGATACAGTAAGACAGTGAAAAAGATAAAATCGTAATGTAATGAAGGCGGTCATACAGTTAGACAGTGAAAGATAAAATTATAATGAAAGGAAGGTGGTCATACAGTTAGACAGTGAAAGATAAAAATAAAGCCTTGGATAATGCTTTCCTTGTGGTATTTTGAACATCTTGTATGCGAAGTCGTAAATAGTGATGATCATTAGTGAATAGTTTCATTGCTAGAACATTTTATACAATATACTATTTATAAGTTTTTATTTAAATTATATTCTTTGTTGCAATCGTGTTATTTTAATTCAGCATGGCACTGTAGTAGAATTTACTCGGTTTAAACGCAACCATAAATGGACAAATTACATTAAAAATTCTAGTCATGTTTATAACTTTTCTAACATTATAAATGGTTATTTGACTCGTGAAATGTCAGTCGCACTTATATATTTTCTTCAAATATTTCTAGTAATAACAAGCCGCCTAACTTAACTGTAACGAGATCAAAAGCCTCGATATGAAATTTCATGTATCAGAAATACATAAAAGTTTTAAAAATCCAGTGTTTAATCTATAGAGTTAACAATTCGCGTACACGCGTCGAAAATCTCCTATTACCCCAATCATCACCCAGAAGGTTCAGGATTTACGACCCTGGGCAAATCGAAGAGTTGGCGGCGATATCTATCAAAAATGTAGGCAAACCAAGCAAAGAAAGGTCCCTATGATTTCAATAAAGTTCTCATTTTATTTTAACTGTAACTGTATTGTTTATTGTTTATTGTTGCCTTTTGGTGTTTTATGTTTAAATGTTTTTTTACACCGCTATTGGACGGTTGATAATTATTCTTTTTTTTAATGTTTATCCTTTTTATGTTAAAATAAAAACTCCTGGCCATATTGAAGGCTTGGAGAGAAGAATTACTAGAAGAATTAGAGTCAAAAGCAAAAAATAAATCAAGTGAAAACAAATAAATGGCCTTCAATCAGTTCAACGTTCTATAAAATACCTATGGCCAAATCACAGTCAGATTATGCCTCAACTTGTATCTTATTGGCTGTATCAGATCAAGTACATAGCCGTTGAGCATTTTAAATTCTATTGTCTAATAATTTTCAAATAAATTCAAGCCCTTCCTTATTTGAGATTGATTGTTCTATCGCGCTTGCGGTGGTGTTCTGTGGTCAATTAACGATTCAGTGCGCATGCGCCGACGGAGCTTTAGGCTCGCCAATCAGAAGTTAGAATCCTGCCTTTAGCCGTGGAATACAAATCAGATCTAACCGCCATATTAATGTTTAAACAACTTATTTATTGGAAGTACTTAATTAAAGAATTATTACATTTTATTAATTATTATTTTATTTTTGTTGAATACCTGTCTAAAAACTAATTATCTCCTTATTTAATACCCAAAACAAAGAGTACTTCATTATCAGTTGGATCCTGACCTAATTTGTGGTTTTTAAAAATCCTAAAACCCCTCCACACGAGCAACTTTAGTTGCGGCGACAGTTGGATAAAATCTCCCGAGTGTGTGCGCAACTTTATGTGCCTTACAGTCGACTCAATTTGGTTGAGCGATTATTATCAATCTTGTTGAGTTGAACGTAAAGTTGAACCGTGTGGGGATGCGATGTATGCGATTGAACCAACCAAATTGAAGGGTCAGTAAGACCCTTAATATACTATGATGGATTTTCAATGTACGTAACTGTTGCTCGCAACTAAAGTTGCTCGTGTGCGCCAAGACAAAGGCAAAACAGCTAATTTTAGAGACGAAAATGGAATGTTTTTTAGCATAGAAAACGGAATGTTTCTACCTACTTTATTTTGTTTTTAATTGTGGAAAAGTTTTTTTTAAACGCCAATTTCCACTATTTAAATGTAAAATTATTATAAATTTAATTTATTCACACCTTATATCTAGGAAATAGACAACCAGAGGAGAGAAAAGGTTATTGCTACAACCGGGATTTGAGCGCCGGATCTTCCGCTATCGGGCCCCTGCTGTAACCACAACAATGACCTGAAACCTTTGTTAATAATTACAGATTCAAACACCATGTGTATTGGCACTCGGCGGGTCTGAAGATTGTCGCGATAGCCCAGCGGTTAAAACAGTCTGGATAGTGGAAGATCCTGGCGCTAAGAAAACCAGGTACCATCAAAAACCATTTGTCTGACATGTTTAATATATATATCTAACCCATGAAAGTCAATGCTGATGAAGTGACTTATTTAAAGTTTATGAAAATATGTTTATTGTGTGTTTTTTTTTGTATTACAACATAAAGAGGGCAGACATAAAAATTTCCACATAAATAACAAAGAATAAATGCCAACCATCCAATAACGATGTACAAAAATATGTAAGAATCAAAAATTAAGTAGGTACGTACAACAATAAAAAACAAGAGACAATAGAATTTGGGTCAAGTGAAAACAAGAGTTACGAGAAAAATTTGCAAAGTTCTCGGGGCTGTTGCTAAATATGTCCCGAATCTTGCCACTAACATTGAATGTTAATATTTATGTCAACTTAGTCGAAAAAATATCGATATATTCATTTAAATTGTTATTTAGAATTTTGTGGTATTTATTATAACCGGTAAGTAGTGTCGACAATAAATGATGGTTAATTTTAAAAGAAGATTTTTTACAAGTTTTAGTGATAATCAATTTGTAATAGTAATAATGCAATTCCCATTTATCAGACCTTTCCTACTTCAAATTCCATTGTCTGTTTATTTAAATCGGTATTATATTTATGTTCATTACGACTGTTGAATACATTTATTACTATGCGCTTAACTCGATGGATTTACCACAAACAATGCGTTCGGTTTAGAGGAAGGTTCTACATCTAAAGAAATAATTTTATTGTCTATGCCCAGTCACGATCGGATTCCAAAACGTTTCCTAGACAAAGGCTATAGATCTTTATGTTTACAGAGAATTAAAGGTAAAATCTCACCAAGTTAACTGTGGTTTAATATTACTTGTTGATAATATTATAATACTAGTACCGTGTACCCGGCGTGTACTAACGTTTACCCGGCGTGTACTAACGTGTACCCGGCGTGTACTAACGTGTACCCGGCGTGTACTAACGTGTACCCGGCGTGTACTAACGTGTACCCGGCGTGTACTAACGTGTACCCGGCGTGTACTAACGTGTACCCGGCGTGTACTAACGTGTACCCGGCGTGTATTAACGTGTACCCGGCGTTTCTGGAGCTTATCCTTAAGAGATAGATAATTAAGTGTGTTCAAAAGAAAAGGTGCATTTCGAATTTTTTCGAATAGTATTTATTTATTCATCCAATATCCATTTTCTTCCCTTCAAAGTAATCCCCCTCAGATATAATGCACTTATGCCAGCGCTTCTTCTAATCCTCGAAGCACTTCTGGAATGTGCTTTTTGGTATGGCCATCAGCTCGTTCTACGATTCTGACTTTATCTCATCAATTGTTGCAAAATGCTTTCCTTTCATTGGTCTCTTCAGTTTCGGGAATAGGAAAAGTGGCAGGGAGCCAAACCTGGTGAATACGGTGGTTGAGGCATGATTACGGTGTTGTTTTTGGCCAAATAATCACGAAAAAGCATTGATGTGTGAGCTGGTGCATTATCGTGATGCAAAATCTATGATTTGTTTTTTTCGTTCTTGGCCTTTCTGACCAAGAACACTTTTTTGAGACAAAGTAGACTCGCCGAATGCCACAGTCAACATTTTAAGTGCGTTGAAGCACTTTATTCCATTTTTAACGCAAAATTTAATACATATTCTTTGATCCATTTTTTTCAAATGTAAAAAATCGAAGAACACAAAAAACGTGACTAACCTTTCCAGTTGTCAAAAACAAAACACTAATCCAAAATAGCTGATAATGCTAACATATGATAAACATATGTGTACCAACTTAACAAAAAAATTCGATAATCGAATGAACAAACCTCGTATATACCATCGTGGACTTTTCTATTGGCCCTATTATGATAATATAAAATTACGGAGTACATTATTTTGACTATCTTGTAAGGTTTAGCCAGCGTTGGCAATGGTTTGGGGTTGAGTTTTGAGGCTATGAGGCCTTTATTTCCGTCGTATACTATTTTGATGAATCTCGTGAGCAAGCGTTGGCAATGTAAGCTATGGAATTTTTTTTTAATGACTTGGTTACAAAACATTGACTTTTCTTTACTTCCTATAAATATAATTTGCATATATTATAATGTATATAAACCTTTTAGAAAAAAATTAAACTAATCAAATAAAACTGGTATTGCATCTTCATATAAATAATTACAACCATTTATTAACTAAAATACACCGAAAGTTTTACATGTGAATAAACTAAAAGCGAAAATTTGAATTTCAGAATAATACAGGGTGTATCGCCACGTACCCGACAAACTTTAACCAGCTATTCCTTAGCACATTTGGAGTAAAAAATGTTATGGGTACTTTGCTGTCCGGTAACATTTTTTTTTTAATAAAAAATTTACCATTCATATTTTCACCACATGTCACCACTGTTTTATCCTTTGTCACAGTTTGAAAACCCATCTGGCAATATTTTATTCGAGTTTCGTTGAATAATATACGTACGTACCTACATTGGCGCGCTTTTACAATCACAACGAAATGGCATGGTACCATTTGTCTCATTTTTAACTATTATTATTTAGTGTGTATGAAAGAGCGAAGACGCTTTTTGACACACTTGCTAATAACAGCAGAGCTGTTGAACACGAGAAATAATGCCAATGACAGTGACGGAGTGTGGATTTTTTTATAATTTTTTGTTGTTAATTGAAAAAAAATGTTACCGGACAGCAAAGTGCCCATAACATTTTTTACTTCAAATGTGCTAAGGAAAAGCTGGTTAAAGTTTGTCGGGTACGTGCCGATACACCCTGTATAGTGGTATATTATAAAATGCTTTGTAAAGTATCTATTTGCAAATAATATAAAATATATTGTGAGTCCCAACTACTCGCGACCGTCTGGAGCCAGTGAGACTATGGCATCCCCAATAATTGGATTGGTGAGTAGGGGAAGGAGATGGAAAAGAGGAAACTAGCTATTCAGATCTGGTCACCAAAAACGTCCAAAGCCATTTAAAGCTATTTTAATTCTGAATGGTGGTCTTACACCAGGGCGATACTGAGAGTTTCTTCCACTCTGGAAAGTTCCGCAAGTATACGATATATTAATTTAAATTGATAAATTGAGAAAGCACGCCGGGATTTGAACCCGCGACCTTCGGATTGCTAGTCGAGAGCCTTACCCCTCGACGATTATACTATGCAGGGGTAGATGTCCAATCGGCCGAAATATTATATAACATAATTTGTTGAAGCAATATTTTTTGTCCATTAATTAATCAAATAAGTACAAAAACAGTCTCCTTAAAGATTTAGTATTGGTAAACAACGATATCTTAACCAAAATGAACGGTTTTTCATGTAAAAATTAAATTTGGATTTGAGAACAAAATAACAAACTAAACTGAATAATAATTTTTTTAATCAAAAGATAAAGCATACATCTAGTACAGATTTCAGCTATTTTAATATGTTTGTTTGGTAAATTATGAAAATCTGCTTTTGGAGAATTTGATTTCTAATGATTTTAGGAACAACTTTGGCAATCTTTTGTGAGTTCATAGTAATAATAAAAAAAATAATCATTCCCGACTACATATATCAATTTTATGACGTATAAAATAAAATAATAAAATCTTATGTAAGGGCGCAAACAAATAATAAGTCTTGATATTGCAAAGCAAAAAGCATATTCTAATAAAATTAATTAATTAACGCCATCTATGTACATGTAACGAGCGTCGCGTTTAACCTTAAGTCAAAAATAATTAAAAAATTTACCTCCAAAATCATGAAAAATTGAAATTTTTAATTTAAAATAGATGTATTGTTAACTATACATTATAATTTTAAAAAATAATTATTCAGTTTGGTTGAGCATTTTTGTCTCAAATCCAAATTTAATATGAAAAAGACCGCGCAGCCGTTCCACGACAGGTGTCCTATCTCCTAGGGCGTAACTATCTCAGTTTCTTAATTGGATGGATATATGGTACAATCTACATCTTAATTTATTATTTGCTACGCAATCAAAACTGTTATTTTCAACCCTGTGCGTTGATTCTCACTGCTTAACGCAATTAAAACTGGGATGAGTCTATTTCAGAAGCTCATTAAAAGTAATTAAAAAGCTAGGTCATTTGACTCATTAAATGAGGGGTGCTTTATTTCGCAGAGAAATGATAACTGTAGTTTTCATCTACATCTGACTCCAACGACCATTCAGATTTTTTTCGAAGATACTCTAAGCACTGTCCTGGTGAAAGACCACGATATATTTTGGAATCAAAACTTTACTTAAAGTGCCTTAACCGTGTTTGATGACCAGAACTGATTATTCAGGTACACCCGAACATTCCTCTTCCCCACATCCTTCCTTGTAGCATACACCAATTGGAGAATCGTTAGCCAAACTGGATCGGAACAGTCGGAGGCAGTTGGGACTTCCGCAATAAAAAGTCCAAGTCAGTCAGGGCAAAATGTCTTGGTCTGCCTAATAATGGTCGTTTTACACCATACTTTTTTTCACATAGGTCGCCTTTTAACATAAATTCGAGAAAAAATTAAGTGTTCTATTTTATTATCGATTTTTGCGATTGAGTTATATTGGGAGACTACGTTCCTTGCAAACTCAGTGTTAAATGTTGTTCCTGCGAGGGAAGTTAAAATGGGGTGTGGCGGCTATCGATGTCGCTCGAATCCTTCCGACCGCGAACGAACTCAACGAACTAAACTCCGGTGATTGGAGAAGTTAGGTTAGCGGCGCGCCAACTTCAAGTGCTCCTAAAGTTTTTTTTAACATTATAAAGCCAATTTAAACGACTATTGACTATGGTAAAATACTATTTATCGATGGAAGATTATACCATTGCTTTCCTTATCTTTTCCAGTACGACTTGTACAATATCTCAGCGTGCTTCTCGGTATTTTGAAGTTATCACCGGAGACCTACGCCCGGCGAGCGCTTATAACTGTCAACCGACTGAAGCCCATGGTATCTCACAGCGGACAATTAACGGATGTTTTTGGGCCATAATTTGAACGCCAATGTTAGCTCTATCTATATATCTAAATGATTTTCGTACAGTTTAAGATTGCGAACATTATTATTTGATATTTATTATATTCTGTTGCCCGTCATTGTTTTACGTAATAACCTATAAATTTTTGAAATGTTCCATGTTTATTTCGTTTTATATTTAGAATTAAAATACTATAATACGTGTTTATTAGAGTGTGGTATTGTGAATTTCTGGTGTTTTCTTTTTACGTTAACTCCTCGCAAGAAGTCACGAGGAAAATAGTTTCCTATGTCATCTTGGGGGATGTGGAGTATAGGGTCTTTTTGATCAAATAAAATAGGAAATTTTAGCAGTATTTTTCAAGAATTATTGATGGCAACGGCAAAGTTTGTTGTACTAAAGTGGACTCGAAGCGAAATAACACAAAACTGTGCTTTATAAATGTTATCTTATTATTATTATTAAATTATATATGGTAATTTTGAAGGGATTTCCAATTTTTTACATTTTGTAACGTTCCAAAATAGTCTTTCTTCTCCAATGGCAACTATCTTTATGAAATAGTGAATTTAAAAATAATGTTTATTTTTCGGAATAACTTAATTAAGTAAAACCTCAAATTGTAATATTTAATTATTGAAGACAATATTAGCGATTTCTAAACGAAAATCTGAAACAGAAAAATCAGAAAAGGATACGGTCACATCTTGGACTCGAACCCAGGACTTTTGTCTTTCCGGGACACGGGCAGGGACGGGGGGACAGGGACACGGGGTCTTCAATAATTAAATAAAAATAATGATCGGATAAAGCAAAGATTTTCATATGGATCCCGATATAGTTTCCGTATGGGCGACGGTGTGGAATAAGACATTGTGTAAAGCGACCATAAATGGCTTGGACTGTCCTCCTATACTATTTGGCATTTATGCTTGTCGACTTGCCCTCAAGCTACTGACAGTGAAGGGCTTATTTCTCGGTTCCTCCGGTTATCTCGTCATTGATTTAACTACATCAATAATATTTTCTTCATGTCTTTGACCACGAGTTTATCTGGCTTTGAGTATTTGGCGTGGCGTATTAAAACGGGCTTGTAATTGAAAATTCTTCCGAAAGAATACTGCCTATATTTTAACCAATTAATTTTATTTAGCACCTCACAATTGAACGGAACACACCTTCATGCTTCGTGACATCGCTTTTTAAATAGACCGTTGCTGTAACCCAAGAATTTTTAAATCGTGATCCAAAAGGAATTTGATTTCAATCTGATTTCGATCTTGGATTCTCTAGGAAAAAGTGTTTAAAGAATCTGAAGAGGGCACCTAGGCAGATTAGTAAGAATTTCTTAGAATCAAACGTGTTGGTGATAGTAAAGTCTGATTGTGTCCTGTAAGCTCTGGTCAGAATATAAAGAGTGTCACACTACTTGTCAGTAGTTAAAATATTCAGTGAACATTCTTAACTTCTTTTTAGATTCTCATTATCAATTACACACTGTCTTAATGAAATTACCTAAGTCATAGTTTGAAAAGATGTCTTTAGCAGAATCATTATAAGCCATGGTCTATAACTTTGTCTCACATGTAAGACCAATCTAAGAGGAAACTTTTTAATTTTTAAACTGTTAATGCACTTATAGACAGATGCTTTACTCAGCATAATTACCAACAAAAACAACTCAATCGAAAAATATTTTTAATTGCAACAACAATATCCGGACTGGATGATTTGGATAGTCGCTTACTTGATATTCTAGATTGCATGCATTTCGCAATACTTTCGCAGAAATAGTAGATGTGTTCAACTGAATTAAATATAGTTACAAGAAGGCTATATAACATAATAACATACCTAATAAATAAAGAATACTTTTCTTCGGCATGGATTTAGACAATTTATATTGCAAATTTAAATTGCTGATTACTGTTTCACAATTTTTTTGTGAATATCACATATTTGTAAAAGCCCGCATATGGGTGTAAAATAAATAGCTACGTCTAAAGCAAAAAGCTATGATTACCTTGCTTATAAGCAAAGCAATATGTGATCTAAGACTGGACATAACTGAGATAAATAAATACATATTTAACCTGTTCAAACTCATTAGAGGCAGAACATAATATTCCAAAAATACCACGTAAATGCGTGAGAAAAGCAACATTACTTGTGGAATACGTTCCACCTAAATAAGTACCCATTGAAATAACCCTCGTTTTGGTTTAGTTAACTATTATTCAATTAATTTACATTCAAGTATTGAGATTATTTAAGATTGATATACGAACACTTCGAACAGATCGATTCAAAAGAAATTTTTAATCTCCTAGATGTAGTACCTACATAAAATCCTGTTTTACGTATTAAATTTATGTTAGAAACCATTGGCCTTGAGAAAAATTTTGACGCCACTTGTCAAAACAAAAAGACGCCTGGGTAGGCGAACACTGTAATCGGTAACATTCCGATGATTTGTATATTTGTGTAGCACCGTTTTTACGAATAATAATATCAAGGGCGATGTGTTTGGATTGTTAGGTATTATCAGCGTCTTGGCGCCTTGACAAATCAGCGCTCGGAGAGGATTACTCCAATTGCGCCCGCCTAGAGCCGGCCCTGCACTTATGAATAATAAACAATTTATACATGTTTTTTTATATACACCTGAATTAATTAAATAAATATCTATTTTATTTATTTTAAACAATCGTCTTTTTTATTCTAATAACCAATTAACCATCGCACATTAAAATATTTTTGCCAACAAATCCTTTTTTGTCTATTCTTATATTTTTTAATTTTCATTATACGTTTACCCTGACAAAGAAACAACTAACTTAAAACATGCCAATTATTTTGCTTACAAAGTTAATTATTTTGTTTAAATTTTTTAAATTGTGTTTAACTCTCATAAAAATCATCCAAACCTCTCAACTTCTATATGGGTGGTCTCTCTATAGAGGAAACAATGAATATGAGATGCAAATATTGATCGTAAAATCTTGAACAGCACAATATGAATTGCGCCATCACTTACATAACATTTTTTTGATTATTTATTTGCAAAGCCCGGTAGCCCAGTGGCCTGCAGTAAAGGTGTACAGTCGCCATTAGTTTCTACGTGACTTGGATTCGTGTCTCGATTTCTTTCTTAGATTTTCTGGTCGTCAACGGGCCAAGAGAATAAAGAGTTTTGTAATATAAACGCGCTAGAGTTCTAAAGTATTCATGAGTATTTAAATGAATTTGGTCATAACCTTGCAGACAAAGGCTAAACACGTGAATTTAATGACTTATATTGCGCCATTGTTAATATAATGTTAAAGACCAGGAACCAAAAGCAAACATTTATTACTACCTATTAACCTGGAAATATGTTCGTAACCTACCTACGTAATATGAGCTAGTGGCATTAAGGCGATGCACTACGTCGTGTGATATTTTAAATTTAGCCGCTATCAATAACAACCATTACGTAGATGGTGATTAGGTTTAAATTCCCGTTTAACACCATCCGCCAGTTTTGATTTATGCATGAAAAAAACATGGATAAAAAGTGCCTTTTATTTTATTTTATGGATGTTCAGGAATAAATATTTAATTTTTTTTCGATCATTTTATAAATAACTTAATTTTCCACATCATACAATAAAATCATAACCGAAAATGGGTTCGTAAGTAGGAGATTTTGAACTTTAAAGCAGTTTTCATAGGCCTTATACATTATTTTTTTCTGGGCTTATAAAAAGGCTTATCTAAAAAATACTCGATTTTTTCACAGGCTAAGATGTATTTTACTCGGAGTGTTTAATAAAAGCATTTGAAACATTTCTAGGTGACTAAATTTTCAAACCAAAAACACACGATTTTGCATTAATACGTATGGCATCGCCTTAAATGATATATTTGGACATTCGGGTTTTGTTATATTAAATAATAAGTAGTTTACAAACAATTTTGTAAATTCGCAGGATTTAAGAAATAACCAGAATAGAGAAGCATTTAGAAGATTTAGTTATATTTTAAATCCAGTAATAAATATACCATTTACCTGCGTTATATTCATTTTTGTCTGGACAGTGGAAATAAGTTTTAACTTGTTCTAAATTGTTGACTCAGAAGAGAGAGGCGGTGAAAATAATAATACCCTTGGTCACTGTTATGAAAAATTTGGCTTCATCCATTTTTATTACAACCATATTAGTTTTTGTTACCCACTAAACTTCTGTTTTAAATGCTCTGGCATCATGAAATTTCGCAAAAATATTCTGTCAGTAATGTCTGAGTCAACGCAAGTGTTTTAACCTCGCATCAGTTTTACGCCATTTCAGTAATAAACTATGATTTTTTGAAATAAGCCCTTTTAAATGTGATAAGAATCAACGTTCTAGAAAAAAATATTATAATCGTGTTAAAGACTTTCGAAAAGCTATAATTTTTTAAGTAAGTATTAATGAACAAGACGTTTATTTTCTTTAAAGCTTTTGTGTTTGAATAGAATTTACGTACAGTGGGTATACTCGTCTGTTTTGTCAGCTCATTACTTCTTTCTACATTTTAATGATTCATTAAACTCCCCTACGCAGCCACCATTAAATTTTAACTAGAATTTTAAAAGCACGATTTTCGCTGCCCAGACGGCGTAAAAAATCTATAAAAAAGTCATAAATCATAATATATTCCTATCAGCTTTCTTCATGGTTCATAAAACTCCCAAAGAAATGTCTCCTAAAACTTCAGGAGTCGCCGTAAATTATGTCGACACCAAATAGACGTCTCGAAAGTTTATGTTCAAATGCGTATTTACGGAAAAGGAGTATTTCTAACCCTTGGTGGTTAGATAGTAGTTAATTTGACAAAGAGATGATACCTCCAAAGTAATGCAAAGTAGGCGAAAGGTACAAGTTCTTTTGAATATACTCTAATATGGTATTTTCAGTGTTTTTGTTCATTCTTGAAAAAGATTAAGAACAAAATTACGATAATCTACATTTTCTAAAACGATTTTTAAATCGTTATACGAGTATATTGTCAATGTATTATCACATGAACGTCCATTTGTCTTGACAATCTATCATGAACGCGTGTTCTGACATCGTGATAATATATTCGTAATTTACCAAAATTTGATCATGGTTGTGAATTCATTCCTTAAAGCCAGCAATACTTTTTTTAACCGGATTACTAATAACTTTAAAAGATTCTATATTAGCAATACTTATTTTTCGATATGAAACACCAGATAAGTTCTGAAATCCTCTTCCTCTATATCATCACTTCACCACAACCTTTAGCCTCACAACATTCCTCTAATTAGGCTTCCCATAATCTTATATGAAGGATTACAAATACATCAATCATTTACTTGGCTAGTGTCAAGAAAGGTGTCTATAATAAATGTATAATAAGCAGAGATGTGCAAAATGGGTACCCAAAACCATTTGAAATGCAAAATGGAAATGGGTCAAAACTTTTCCATTTGAAAATGCAAAATGGTTTTTAGAAAAGCATTTCAAATGCAAAATGCAAAATACCTTTTTTCAAAATGCATTGAAAATGCAAAATGGTTTCTCAGGTCAAACAATTAAAATAATTATAGAATTATTAAACAATTTTGTCATTTAATAATGGACATCAATGTAGAACAAACATATTACATGATGGTAAATCCAAAAACACCACGACTACAGATTATGAAACCACAAAAAATTTGCGCGGGACTAATGTTGCCAACTTAAAAACATAGAAACTGCTATCTAACATTTAATATTACAGCGTCATGGCCATGTTCAGTATTTGAATCAGTATTTTTTGTAATGGTATCACTCAATTGCCAGGGCTCCTACCAGGGAGAAAACTTAACAAATGTAAATTATCTCTCATAGCGAGGTTGAGGACTGACTGATATTTGGGGCTTATGAAAAAAAGATGAGTGGAGAAAGTAGGAAGAATGTTGCAAAAAAGCATTTCAAATGGAAAATGCATTGAGAAAAGCATTTAAAATGCAAAATGCAAAATGGTTTTTAGAAAAGCATTTAAAATGCAAAATGGAAAACACCCATTTTGCATTTTGCATTTTCATTTGAAATGGATTTATTTGAAATAAAGCACATCTCTGATAATAAGCTTAGGGAGTATTTCGCCTATCAACCTGTAAACTGTCAAATTACTTTAACCATATGAATAACATGGTTTTATATTTCATCCAATTTAAAACTAATTTTCAATGTTTTCAGCCGAGTGCATTGCAATAAATAAATCTCTCAAATATATAAACAAAAATAATTTCAAACATTCCCTCATTTTTTTTCTGACTCTCTCAGTTCCCTCCAAAAACTTTAAACCAATCGTTTTCTTCATCCTGATGATCACTTTTATGTCTTATTAGAATGCTGATAGCCTCCGTTCAGATGCTCTGGCAAAACCCTAACTCTGATTTGGATTCTTGGACATGTTGGCGTCGTCGATAATGATATTGCGGATCCCTTAGCAAAACAAAGAGAATTCAACCCAATTGTTACCCTCGTAAACCACATACCTCTCTCCGACATTTTTTCGATCGTCAAATATTGATCTCGCAATGTTTGGTCAGAGTATTGGCAACTTATTAGTGAATCCAACGGAGCCTGATATGCCTCAATTCAAAGAACTAGCCCATCGAAACTGTAGTTTCACCAATTCCCCCATTTCTCCAAAAAAATAATTTCCTTACTTATTCTAATAAGGATTGGACATTGTTCCGTTACTTCTCACCTTTTTAAAATTCATGTCATTGACTCTTCAGATTATACATTCTGTGTTCCAGAAGTGGGAACTTTAGATCACATATTTTGTGGTTCTCCTTTTCCAAACCAATATCCTTTCTTCTATCAAGCCTTATCTAGAATTTCCTCCACTCCATTCAAAATCTCATCTCTTGGAAGTCTGAATTCGGATCCTATTTTCTATATAATTTAGAAATTTTCTAATTCTAACAAAATTAATAATATATAGATTCACCTCTCCCCTCTCCATGAATTGAAATGATTGCCTGGAACATGGCCTTGAAGGGTGAAAGTCAGAAAAAATTGAATAAAAAACAGACATTTACTTGAGGGGTAGCGTTACTCGGCGATGATGCAACAAATAAAATACGCTATTCGACGAGTAGATCTAATCGACCGTTTACTCAAGGTGGGAAAGTGAACTCTAAAAGTCGTAAGAAATTAGAAATTGTTTTTCGTTTTAAAAAATATACAGTCATTGTTTGTGATCTTGATATTATATTCTTATGTCCAGCCAAGGAAGTGCTGTGCCGGCATTAAAATCATTATTTTTCATTGTCCACTGTATTGTGTAGGTACTATCAAATCGATTTTCAATCCGATCGCTTCCGAAGTCCATAATAATAAAATAACTGTACAGTCTGCCACCATCCATAGTCGGCTCTCTTGGTGTATACCTACTGTACAAAACGATAGTCAGGTACTGATTTGGTGGCCACCGCCAAATAAGGGGGTACAATGCCAGTAATAATAAACAGAAGCGAATTCTTGTGCCTAGTGGACGTTTGTCTACAAATATAATTTTATGGGTGGAAACCAAATAAAAAAAATATGTAGGGTTTTTAGCCTTTTTTTATCTGCCCTAATCAGTATCGCCCTAATGTCAGACAGTCAAAATATGTCATAATTTATGAACTCAATTAAAAACAATAGTTAGGTAAGTTTTTAGATTCTCACGGCCAAAAGAATTTTTGTTTTTGGGGTGTTATGCCGTGTTGCGCTAACTCCTTCTTTAGCCGACGTTTCGGACAGCGTTGCAGTGTCCATCATCAGGGCAGATCCGGTAGATCCTAAGATGTGTGTGATGTGGATGTTTACACATCTTCGGATCTACCGGATCTGCCCTGATGATGGACACTGCAACGCTGTCCGAAACGTCGGTTGAAGAAGGAGTTAGCGCAACACGGCATAACACCCCAATACGTACTTATTTTCTATTTTAATACATAAAAGGTTCCTATTTATTTTATTTATTTATTGGATGATTTTTACCTTTCCTACCAAAGACTACAGAGTCTCCATCTTCTATCTTCGTGTCACCTGTTCCAGTACTTCATTTTACTTAACTTAACTTCACTTTATTTTTGTAATATTTATATTTTTTGTAATACCTGAGGTGATATCTCACAAAAGCGGCGCTATACAAATTGTCCAATAAATAAATAAATACGCTTGTTTATAAAATTGAACCATTTTACTGAATCAAAGACTTAATAATATATTAGTTTGCTCAATTTGCAGGGTCATGTAAATGTAAGTACTACCTACTTCAGAAAGCCAAATTGTATGCCAATCATAGTTTCCCATAAAAAAATAGAACCCGTGAATATAAAATTTTACAATAAAGACTTCACATAAATATTGGATATTTAATAAAAATTATTTGTTTTATTTCATTCCATTTTTTAAGCCGGGCGCTTATTCAAAATATCTCATAGTATATTTATAATAATCTCGTAACAATATACCTCTAATTACTCTCTTGTGAATTGCCACGCGCCAACTCCTAGGTCATAAAAGTCTAGGCGCCGACAATTTTGCTCTCGTCTGAATGGGGTAGAATAAACAGTTCAACTTCCACATTACATGTTATACATAATTGAATAACTAAATGTTTAACGTAACATTTTCAATAACGGGTGCAAGATTTCGGTCTTTTAGTAACTTATTTTGTTGTTATTTCAGAACGTGTTCAATACAATAATACACATAGCTTTCATCCCATTAATTTGGGTAGGTATTTTATTCAAACATTTGACGATAAATTTGTTTTATGTGTGCTATTTATAGCTACACTTAGCAAAATATTTAATTATGGCGGGTAGACCGTCTTCTGTAGATTATGTTAGAGAGTTGGAGCTCAGTTGGAGCTAAAAACCTATACACATACATACCTTGAAAATGCTCCGTTCTCAAACAGAAAATGTCAATAACACATAAATTATAAGCACGTATTTAGCATGTCTCTTGGATATGTGGGCTAAAATATTATGGGAACGGGTGGTTTACAAAAAGTTTTGTAATTGATTGATCAAATCGTTGTTAGAGAAAATCCAACGAGATAAGTTTATTGGTGGGGGGATTATTAATAGGATGGCAAAAAAACGCGTTATTAGCTTAAAACAAAATTCATTCCATATTATATATACCTAGTAAGAACGCATTGAATAAAAATATTTATAGAAAAAAACAACCAAATTTGGTATGATTTGAGATTTCAGATTACACATCTGCCCTGATGATGGACACTGCAATACTGTCCGAAACGTTGGCTAAAGAAAGAGATAGCGCAACACGGCATAATACCACAAAAACAAATCATTATAAAACCATAAAATTGACTCTAAAACAACTAGTACCTACCTACATATTATTTAAAATAGTACCTACTTACACGAAACATTATTTTATTTCTATGCTTTATCCTATCAGATTTTGGCAATCATCGGGGGTCAATCACCTACAGACTGCAATCTGAAATAAATCAGGAGAACTGCACTCGCACCAGTTATTTAAGCCCTCACATTCCGATTTCTATAGTATTTTAACACATTTCTCTTGAAAACTTTAAGTTTCTACAAAAATATATTTTATTTTTTAAAATAATATCTTTGATTTGTAGAGCCGAAATGGTAATTATATGAAGTTCCCTATATAGAAAAAAATCACAAAGTATGCAACAAAAATTATTAAAAACTCGTTTTGTTCTGTTATTTTATATGGTAAACCGCACCAAAAAGTCACACGTTGAAAATAGAAAGGCTTTTCAACAATAACTCTTGGATTTTCCGAGCCCCAGATGCGACAATTTTGCTTGTTGACGAGGACACGGAAATGGGCCTTTCACTCAAGATGATTTGCATTTGATTCACTCAAGTGAATTTTAATAATTTCAATGCGTTGTTGAAGCGTGTATCGTTCTATTTTTATTAATGGCGTAGTTTCTACTTGTCAAATGTCAAAAAATGACAGCTTCAAAAGTAACATCTACCGAAATATATTTTTTTTAAATTTTTTTTTTATTATTAAAAAAAAGATACATGATTTCCATTACACAATATTGAATATAGTACAATTATTAATTACATAATATATGTATTTGATGTACACCCATAAATAAGCAGGGCTTGTGTGTATGGGGGTGTTGTTATATTGGTTTATATTTGATATTATTCAGTTCAACTGTTCGGAATACTTTTTAAGGTGGCTTTTGAATTCGTTTATATTTGTATTCATGTTTCTAATTTTTTCTAGTAAATTCAAAATAACACCTCTTATTTTAAAACCCTGTAGTTCGCCAATCGGCAATTTTCCTTCTTGTTAGCGATCACTCAGTTTTGATTAATAAAACCAACCGTTATTTTTGTTGATTTTTGAATATTTCCATATGTACAGTCGTTAGTTATTTATTTGTTAGGGATAATGAGCTGGGTTGCTGTTTGTATCTCGCCCAGACGAACATCTTGGAAGCGTTAAGGTTCTCCGTAACGCTCCTTTGAATATTGGAGGCGATGTCATTTCTCATAATTGCACTAGCGAATTGTGGAAGAGATAAATATTAAATAATGCGCATTCGTGACATATTTTTGGGAGATACCTCACTGGAAATAATGATGCAAATAATATATTTACATATTTCCAACACATGGATACCATAAAAATTTTAAAATGACGTAGTTCTTTGCTCATTATTTCAAATATATCTTCTAACTATAAGATAGTATATCCATAACTAAAGTGTAATAAGTATTAGGTACCAACTAAACTGTTCATAAAATTATACTGTACACGGCGTCCGAAAACTCATAGTTCAAGTGGAAAACTGGTGAATCTACATCACACTTCGATCGTCGATTTTGTAGTAGGTATAACTTTTTTGTGAGCTTTCGTTTTAGAATAAATCGAATCCGAAGTTGAAATTTTTGAGTTTTTTTTTTTTTTAAAGCGTGGAATAATTTTGTTTCGTGACGCTGAATCGTTTTAACACTTTTCCGCTCCAACCAATAAGGAGGCTAGGATTCAAATTTTAGTGGTTTGAATTTTGTTGTTTTGAGTTGAATCTAGCCGCCCGCGCCGGCGCCGCGCCGGCCGTAGCGAAAACGTCATCTAATGACAGTTGACCAAAACACCATACCGATAAAGGAACCGATGTGTCAATTCGAATTTTAGCCGGAGTTATAATTAGCTCAATCTTATACGAGTGCCTGTGAATTCATCCATAAGAACCATATCATCGAACATCACAACCAACTCTTCCGTAATTCACATTTGCGAATACCTATCTTTTTGGTTCAGCGAACAGAGCGTTAATTTACGTAGGCACGTACCTGCCTAGATTATAACCATTATAATCTAACCCATGTGTCGATAGTCTACGCCAATATCGCACACTTTTTTTGCTGAAGAAAAATTGAAAAATATGATATATTTTTTGGGTTCTTTGTGTGATGTAGATTCAACAGTTTACCGATTGTACCTACTACGAGTTTAATAACCCAAACTCCAAACGTTATTTGTCAGTAATTTGATAAGAAAATGGATGTTCTATTATACTATTTTAAATAGCTAGGATTGATAAATTGCCATTCAACTTTGTTTTGCCGCATTGCCTGATTCAGATTCATGCATACAATTCGGTCCTAGGACTCCCACTCCTTTCTACGTATTCGTTCGCTCTGTATATCTAAAACATCTCTTAGTCCCTTCCTTAATCTTGCTCTTCGCGCATTCATTTTCCATTTTTACGCATCGATTCATGAATGGAATGAAACAGAAACTTTAAATCATTCTCATTCAAAGATCGTCTCATACTTTTACACGATAAAAATCCGTTAGATATTCGGACTCTTGACACGCCCGACTAAGTGCTTTTATCACTTGATCTTGCCATGTCTTCCTGGAATCTTCTTGGCATTGTTAATGCATCTCCAAATCTACAAACCAGAACAGTTCATAAAATATTAAAAATGTTTTAAACTTAGAGCATTTTTAGGAAAGTATTTAGTATACTATGACTATCCGTCATACAAAATACTAAAATGACCAAACTGAATTTTTTTTTATCAAAGGATATATATAGCTAATACATAACTCTACAGGCTTAAATTTTACGGATACCGCAATAACAACATCATTACTCAAAAAACACTGATTGGTTATTTAACTGCCCAAGTTTTACTTCTGTCTAATGACAGTGTTGCTAATGAATCCCAAATTTCTACGTATGTAGTGAGACTAGAGAAAGGAGGGAGAGGATAGATATGGAAAAAAAGCAATGTTGAGAAGTCTGCATTGTGCATCTTACCTCAATAATCTCAGTATCTCAATATATCACGTAAACGGGGTAGGTTCAGCCCAAATCTGCGTCCTTTTCCGATTAAAACAAGTCAAAGACAGACCAATGTTGATTCAAAACCCTCGTAAAATTTAAAAATGTCAGATAAAGACCACCTTAGTCTTTATACTTAGCAAAGTAAAATAATGTCGTCAATTTATCAAGACATTTAATGGCTCT
Source organism: Hesperophylax consimilis (assembly GCF_061612785.1). Classification (NCBI taxonomy): domain Eukaryota; kingdom Metazoa; phylum Arthropoda; class Insecta; order Trichoptera; family Limnephilidae; genus Hesperophylax; species Hesperophylax consimilis. The sequence goes on from NC_142850.1 coordinate 8,272,468, forward strand.
AAGCGCGTTGAAGCGTTGACGCTAATTTATAGAAATGCATTTCATCAAAGGGTTAAATGATTCATGTCCTGACTTTCATGACTCTTTTTTTCAGTTTGAGGTGGAAAGCTATTCTCGAAATGAAATGATCTTTTTCCAAAACTTTCACGCAAACTCAAATTTCTCACAAACTGGACGATTAGTTTTAATATTGTACTGACATGAAAATAAAACTAATATTACTATAATCTCTTCAAATTATTGGTAATCAGGTTAAAAGCGAGATTGAAGGCCTTTACCGAATGAATTAACAGGTTTCCTAATAAAATTTTATCACAATGAGGCATCAATGGTGCTACTTCATAAGCATCTTCCAATAAAATACCAATAGAACAAGGACGGCACTCCCACCTGACGGCTGTGCTCTAAAGATATCAATTCGTTTGTTGAGTTTGGGGAATCTATCAAACAGATCGCCCAATTTTGCAAAGAGTCAAAGGCGGCTACCAAATTTAACAAGTTTTTGCGAACCGTGTACTTCTGCGAGGCTAACATGACTCTCCCCTTGCCTGAGCTGGTCACTTGTTACACCAAGCATACCAATGGAATATGCCACATAATATCTTTTAAATTCAATAATATTTGCACTTTACAAAACCTTTAGTAGCGGTACCCCCTGACTGCATAGAAAAAAAGAATTCATCGTAAAGCTTCGTGCTAATATATAGGTAGTGAGGAGCTAGGTAGGTACGCAGTCACCGTAAAAGGTTTATACCATAGACATATGAATATTAGTAGACCTGCCCTAAGTGATTAAAAGCGTATTATTCCCCACTCCCCATACCGGTTCCATTGGAGCCGGCTGGGCTCGCGTATGGCTTCCCGTTAATCTTGAGAATGTGACGTCATCATTCTTGTTCGAACTAGCGTCGAGCTATGGTCGAGGCATTTTACGAAATAACACGGCAAAATGGTTGCTTGTGATATGAAAACTTGTAAAAATAGATGTGAAAAAGAGAATAAACCCAATTGTCGTATTACATTCCATAGGTAAGCATTATTTTACTTTATTTTAAGCTTATTCACACCGTATTATTTGGATCAGTTTTAGAAACATATACTATCACATCACAATGTAGCGATTCTCAAGTGTGCTCATCGTTGTTTACTGGGGTAAGTAAATTATGAAACATTTGTAAAAGTCTCTTAACTAAATACTCTGAAACTAACTACGACTCTGAAAATAGAAGAAATTTACTTTGCCGAATTTGGAATTCGCAAATTAGTTCATAACGTGGCGAGTAATTTGCGCTCCCATGTAAAAATGTCTATTCATTCAAAAGCAGATTTTACTTTTAAGAACTAAATGGTGATATTATAATGCGAGATGCCTATATCCTGTCAGATTGATTTATTGACGAATCACAGTCAGCTTTACCCCCTTCGTTCTTCAACAGTTGATTTTACCCCTCACCTTTAATTTCTAGTCTATATATTCTTATGTCTGTGGTTTATACCCACTTATATTTGTCTTTTCTTTATATTACTTTAACGAAAAATGATTGGGGCGTACGTTAAGGTGATAGACATTAAAAAAGTCAATAGAGCACGTGTCAACATAATTATTTTGAAAAGGTGTCGCGTTAAAAAGTCAATAAAGTGGGCACACGCCATATACATAAGAGCTTTTCAATAGGTATGCATAATAAAATACAGATGAAGTAGGAGGTTGACACAAAGCCAGTCAAAATGGGCCTTTCCCTTTGTTAATCTTCTCATGTTCTGGCTATCTTTTCATCGAAATATCCCATTCAGAAACAAATCTTTCTCACTCAGTAATTAAAAAAATGGGTAAATAGCTCATAAATAGTCTCCTGTATAATGAAAATGTAAGGAATTCTTTGGTAGTATAGAGTACAGTTGCTCGAGTTACCTATCAATAGGAATCTTTTATTCGGAGGATAGGACAATGGAGTTACAGTTTTACAGTCTGTTCGTGTTGTGTCCAGTGTTCAGAATGGTTTTCTATAAAAAAAACACGTGTGATGTGGCTAAAAAATTTCGAGACCGATTTTATATCTGCGCGGCTGTCGTGGTCGAGCTGCAAGGCTCTCGACTAGCCAGCCGAAGGTCACGGGTTCAAACCCCGGCGTGCGCAAGTAAATTTTGATTCACTTATTCATTAATAAAATTGTACGTTACGATCTTAGAGTAATAATATATAGAATTCTCCGCCGCTCATCTTGCTAGGAAATTCTGTGTTGAGATTTCGAAATTACGAAGAAGTCAAAAAAAATGTATGTGAAAGATTTGTGTTAATTCCAAATTTATTAATTTACAATAATATACAGTTCCGGAGTGAAAGATACTCCCAGTATCGCCATGGTGTAAGACCACCATTCAGAATTGAAATGTTGCTTGAAATGGCTTCAGCTAGATCTGTATAGCCAGGTAGTACCCCAGCTCCCTCATTCCCATATCCCCCAACTCCCCACTACCCTTCAGCCTCACAAAATTGTACAGCGCCCTTGAGGTGATTTTTCACAAAAACGGCGCCCTACAAATTATCCAATTATTATTATTATTATTTTGTAATGCTTCTGATTTTGTTGTCCGGGTTAAATCTTTCCCATAGGAAAAACTAAACCCTTCCACTCACTTTTCCACAAATGATCAGCTAGTCAATCAACACTATGAAAGTGCATGATTACTGCAACGGCATTTATGCCAGCCTTCCAAAATATCAAATTGACAAACTTCAATCAGTGTTTAATGCAGCAGCACGGCTCATAACCGGGGTTTCAAAATATTCGCACATTTCAGAACACCTTCGTAACCTTCACTGGCTCAAGTGCCCTGAAAGAATCCAGTACAAACTGTGCTGGATGGTGTTTAAATCCATCAATGAAATGGCCCCACCCTACATCTCTGAACTATGCTTCCCGGAAAACACTGGTCTGAGGCAGTCAACGCTTAGATCAGCAACATCAGCAGCTGTAGGCAGACTGATAGAACCTATGCGCAAGCCAAATACTAAGTTTGGTGATCGCGCTTTCGGAGTATCTGGGCCGAAGGCTTGGAATAAACTCCCTCCGGAACTAAGATCCATAACAAGTCCAACAGAATTCAGGTCTAAATTAAAAACTTACCTTTTTAAGCTGTCGTATCCTTAAATTAAATATACCAATCCTAAGAGAAAGTCCAGTTATATTCAATTTTTCAATTAAGTCCTAAATCCTGTATCTAAATTTCGCCAATAAACAATTAGATAATGTTAATTAAGTGTTAATCTCAAGTGACCTATCAGGTAAGTATTGAACTGTATATTTTCTCCATAAATAGTTAAGTAATAACATAGACCACTGTACAAATGTATTATCAGTTTGTACAGCGCCCTTGAGGTGTTTTTGCACAAAAACGGCGCTATACAAGTCATCCAAGTATTATTATTATTATAAGTAAAATAAATACAAAACAATACAAGAACAACAACACGTCAACTCACTAGAGATCAAATGGGAAAATAATTCATTTTTTGATAGATCTAATACGCCTAATTTTTTAATGAGAGAGCTAGGTATAATGCCAGTAGTCGAAATAACGAACGGTAATATTTTTATAGGCTGAGAATGCCAAATTCTTTTAATCTCATTTCCTAAATCTGTGTATTTTCTTATTTTTTCATTAACAGATTTTTGAATATTACAGGAATTTGGAATAGCGACATCAATGATATAAGTTATTTTATTATTATTATTATTATTTGGGAGTGCCATAGTCTCACTGGCTCCAGACGGTTGAGAGCAGTTGGGACTCTTGTGTGGTATTAGCAACAAAAAAAAGGTTTTCAAAAACTATTTTTTGTGTTAATGTTTATTACATTGTTTTGTTAATATCTTTCCATATCTTCAGTACTATATTTCTCATAATTACATTTTTTTAATGTTTGCAGTTTGTTAGACAATGTTGAAAGGCACCAATTACGATTACTGAGATTTAAAAAAAAAAAATTATTTACAAATTGATATGTTTGGAATTTTTTACATAATATTGACACATTTTACACAAAATTGACGTAGTTTACTTAATATTCGCTTCTTTTACATACTAATATTGATTTTAAAAGCACCTAACATTTTTTTAGGCCTTAGTCAACGCTATTAACGCAACGATACTTAGCAAAACGATATGAAAATCAAATTATAATAATATCAAGTCTGGTCTGGGGACTTTTTAGTCGTCCACCTTCCCACGACAGCGCACATAGATAGATTTTAATGATTTAGGCGGCCAAAATTATTTTTGGGGTTATTTTAGTTCTAAGTTCAATTAAAATAAAGAAAAGGTATATATTTATAAAAACATACATATATTTGTCAGGTTATAAAGAACAGTAATATATAACAGAGCTAAATTCACTAAAAAATACAAATGAATGGAAACAGAATTTAACAAGTTTTCTTTAAATATAAAATAACATTAAAAATCGGTATCTTCAGGTCCAGATGTCTCTACTGACTCTGTGTTTGGGTCACCAGGTAATAAAAGTTTAACCGTTTCAGGTAGAAATGCGTTACGTAAAGGTTTTCTTATTTGTCTCAAGCAACTAATGAAGGGATCTGAACTTAACAAAAGCCTATAATATACATCTAAGTTACATTCTTCCCTGGAAAACTTTCTGGCAAAGTTTAGCCGGTACGATCGGAAATGCTTGTTCCGGGCTTCTGCAGCTTCTTCCGATAGCTGTCCAATTGGAAGGAGCCCCGAACTTTTTATGATTTGGCTTCCATGTACCAATATCTTGTGCATAGTTGGCGTCATTGGGTGCCAACCATACTGTTCTACGTACAATTTTGCTGTGTCGTACGCATACTTATCATATTTTTCAGCATCAATTTTATGGCCACTAGAAATAGTTTCTAAAATAACCTTGAATCTGTAAATCAGTTCAAAGTTAATACCTGTGATGGCTGAAGCCAATTCGGGGTTTTCAAAAAACCTCCGGCTTGTGTTGCCATCATTGGTGTTGCCAAAGTTGGCCTTTGGCATGTCAATAAGCAAGCCGGTTTCATTTCGAAACCTCTCCTGAATTTCCAACTTCTTTTGGGCTTCTAATGCCTTGTCTTCTTCGGTTTTTCTTTCCCTGTATTTTTTTACTGGCAGTTTATACGAAAGGTGTATAATGCTTTCGAAAATGCGGATCCGGGCGTGTAATACTGACAAGCCGAATTCCAAAGCTTGAGGGTTTACACTATTTTTCTTCGATAGATCATTTAAGGTTTTCGAAGTAGCTCCACAGATGTAGCACTGGGATGTTGACTTTGTGTCTGTGGCTGCGTTACACACCTTTCCGTCAATCAAAGTCATTTTGAGTTGGTGCCCGAACGAAAACTCCTCTTCATTCAACGTAACAACTGTTTTGTTTAGTTGCTTAATGGACTCCTGCACATATTTTATCTCTTCTTTAGTTATGTCCGTTGTTTCTTTTACAAATCGGAATCGAATCGGACGGCAAAACCTTGACGAAGAAGGAGTTGGATTCTGCCAAACAATTTTACTGCCTTCTTTTCCACAAACAATGCGCAAAGGCACAAAGAATCAGCTTCAACGAACATCTTAAGTGCTTGCAGAGGCGTCAATTGAGGTACCTCATCGTTGTTGGTAACTCTACTGTAGGCTTTTCTATATTTATTAGCCCGTGTTGGGGAGTTCGTAATATCTTTAAGCACTTTCGATGCGGTCCTATGTCCCGTTGTCTGCAACACAGATGTAGCAGCGTGAACAATAACTTCATCACCTGCGGAGGCCCTTATTTCTTCCGTTTTTCTTCTTTTACTACGCTCACTTAGTTCTCCAAAAGACTTGGGTGGTCGACCTTGCGAGGAGGCTGATTCAATGGGAATCTCGAATGTTCCCTCTAACCATGATTGGTTTATTTTCAGGAAAACATCTTGGTGTTTATTTGCCTTTACCCATCGTTGCTTAATTTGTGATTTTACATAAGAAAATATTTTTTTAAAGTCTTCTTTAGCCTCTTTGTTGTGCCCATAGCGCATAAGGAGAAAATTCTCATAATAGTCAAGTTTTTCATTTAAAGTTGGTAAATTTTGACTCTGTAGTTGGTCAAATATGTATTGACGAGTCACTACTTTAGTACCCGAGGTAGTAGGTAGACCTGAAACAAATAAAAAACTATTTTAATACAAAATATCGCACACTCAATATTTCCTATATTTGACAAAGAGCCTTTCAAAAGGGCTTAGCTCAAAAAAGCGCGATTTTGCGCGGCTATTTCTTATGGAATTAGTTAGTTACATATATGCACTATATAGTATAATGAAAATTAATACAGGGACGGACTCATAAGTACACTAAAAAGGCACTCGAATTTAAATATATTAAAAAAAAAAAAATTTGACAGAGTGATGTTTGTCGTTTTAAAAATGAATGACCGAGAATGTTAATTAAATTTTTCTGTAACGAAAACAAATTGTTCTTACCTGTATTATCGCAATCCATCACAGTTAAAAGGGAAATATTAGCTTGAAATGAATAATGCACGTTTGGAAAGTAATAAGTTTAGGAGAGCGCCGAGAGCCGACACGTACACACTTGTTCACTATCGAATTCCGACTGATCAAAGTCGACTCCCGCGCTTCCAAGGAGGGGGGAGGGGATGTTATATTGTACATAGAACTGTTGACTCGCCAATTAAATAGATACCTTACCATTATATTGATTTAAAAAAAAATACTTTTGGCCGTCTAAATCATTAAAATCTACGTATGTGCAGCGTTTAGTCTCCGTTAGATCAGAGACATTAAAGCTAAACCATTTCAGGCACGCGTCGAGCACAGCCCATAAAACCCCAACTCCCGAGCCATACTCACATGGGCCAGATATGTCACCCGGGAACTTAGAAGGTAAAGGCATGCCGCTGATAGCCCCGTTGTGACTTATTATACCCTCTCCCTCTTCCTAATGCGAACCACGCGTGTGACAAAAAGAGAAGTCAGTTTAGACCTCTCAGCGGCAGGACTAAACCGGCATGCAGCACTGGCAAAAGGTTCAAGCAAGACAACCACCAGTCACATCAACTCCACCAACAAACTATATAACATTTGTTTTGAGAGCGTGAAGTTTTAATGTAACGCGATGTTCTAGTTCAGCCTTAAAAAGGGGTAAACTACAAAATCAACACTATTTTCAAATTTGAAAGAACGCGAATAATTTTCGTAAGGAGAACATTCAGATTTAGCGTGATGTGGTTTTGTGATTGATGGTGCCAGGTGTTGGTACACAAAGGTCAGAAATACGCATTACTCCAAGAACCAAAATAATATTAATGTTTTTAGTTGCTTACATTGTACTGTTTACATTCCGATGAGTAAGAAATATGATGAACGACCATATAATTCTATCTATAAGCATTTCCACATCTATATAAGGTATGTGTGTGTGTTGTAAAAATATAATTAATTTATAAAAAACAAATATATTGGTATTAAAATACATTATTAAGTTTCTATATCTAACAGCCGTATTCACCTATTGAAATTAAGTATACTATCAAAATTTTAAAAATAATCATTTTAACACGTACCTATACCTACCAGAAAAATGATTCACACATTAAAAAATACACGAAAAAGTATCAATCATATTCTACCTACAAGTACCTGTCATTATCCGACTATACCCATGTTTGTGTGACATTTTACAACAATAAACGCAACTGTCAAACCAGTTAATTGATGCAGCCTGTTTGATTAATATCTATTTGTTTTCAGTGCTGTTATTGATATCAACTCAGGGTAGAAGGCTGTGCAGTGAACATATTCGGTTTCCTCAGTGTGTTTCTTATCCAACCTGGATGTTATGGAAGCTTTTGTGTGAAATAAATCATATCTCCTGTGAGTGAAACCAACCATCAATATCTTTGAAAAACATCAAAGGGGTAAGTCGGATTCCTTCCTTAATCCATGTTCACCATCTCAAACCATAGTTGTGTCAACTTCCAAGTTCACAAATAATTTTTAACATTCTCTCTTGATTTGCCTATTGCGATTACATCAGTCGTTCGTTGACCGCCCAAGAACGCAGATTGAAATAATTAGACCCTGTGCAGAAAAGTGAGGCATCAGTTTCCAGCGCAGTTCTTTGTGAGACATTTCTGCCTAGGGTCTGAATGTTAATTTTTAAACGAACCGCTTATCGTAGTGACACTAAAAATGAGTGAGATAGGTAAATTGTAACACATTTGTAAAAGTGTTTAACTAAATAGTGTTACAAAAAAGTAAAAAGTAATTTCTCCAATGATTGAATTTATTAATGAAATAAATTAAAACACTTTGTTTTTAACACGATAATCTCTATTTTTTAAAAATCGACATGTTTCGAGAACGATGTTCTCTTCATCAGGACATAAATTGTACTAAAACTAGTTATCAAATATAGAAAAAAGGCGTGGGTAGAAATGTAAATAAGAGGGGGGGGGGGAGAGAGGTGGAAAGGGGAGGAGCTTAGAAGATCAAAGACAAAAAATTACAATGGAAATATGTTTAGGATATGGTTATTCACAAAATTAATTTGATTATTATAATATTTCAATTTATATTGACATTTTGCTAATTTCTAATATTTCTGAAAGACGTAAGTGAAAACCACTTACGTTAGTGTGTAAAATTTTTAAACCTGTATTTATATCAAATGAATGGTTAAATTCAATTAGATTTTTTTTTATTTTTATATTAACTCCACACAGGAGGCCCTGAAGAAAATAATTTCCCTCAGGGCCTATGTCATCTTTGGGGATGCTGTGTGGAAGGTCTTTTTGTGGAGAGGAAGGAGTGAACACGGGTCTTGAAGAGTCCCATGTTGTAGGAGGTAGGAAACACAGAGGCCGGCAGTTCGTTCCACAGCCGAGCTGTTCGAACGAAGAACGAATCGTTGTGTGCCTGGTACGCCTCGTTGGAACATTTAAACCAATGACGGAAAGCAATTCGGGATTATGCAATTGATAATGCTATTTGAATTAGACTAAAGACTGGCATTGCTTGTATGTGCAGGCTGAGCATTCGAAAATACAGATCCAAAATACTCAGAAAATAAGTTGGCTACTCCTCTACTGTCATTAGCAGTTTTTTCACCGTAAATCATATGATCAGGGATAGCAGGAGATTTTCTTTGAGAATTGACGTAGAACCATATTTTTTTAACATTATGCTGTATACCGGATTCTATCGTAGAAATGTAGGTTTAGTAAGCTGTTGAAGCGACTGTTTTTTGCCTTTTGCGAAGAAATGAAAATGATAAATAATAATCAAAGGGGTTCCGATGGCGCTTCCATTTCCTAAAGAATTTTAATTTTTCGAGACTGGTTTTTTTAATTTTTTAATTTTAATTTTTCGAGACGGTGAGCGGTATAGACATGCGTAGAATCTTGCCGTACTGGCAAGATTGACGCGCACCCACATTACGTCGAATCTGGAGTTTTCCAGACTCAATAGTCGTACACAGTTGACGTCAGCTCGACTATAGAGGCAGACTCCTCCTTTGAGTCGGAACTTGCTTGCGAGGGTAAAGCCCGGGCAGTCCAGATAGGAGGAGTCTGGCGGCTCGGCTATCTGAGTTTCGGATAGGAAAAGAAGGTTAGGACGTTGGGACAAAAGATGGTGATGAACTGAATTTAAATTAGTGTGCAGACCGCGAATGTTGGCAAAATTTACCAACAGTTTTGGCCCGCACCGGGGACGCCTGCTACTCGCCGCTGTAACGATGTTAAAATTGTTGTGTTGTATGTTCATGAATTGTAATTTTTTCACCAAACGTAGCGAACCACTTGGGGTGACCTGTGGCAGAGGTGTTGGTCATCCAATAAATGGTTCCCAGGGCGGCGGGACCAATTCCCGCCGGTACCATTGTTAGCAAATTCCGAATTATTATTGCTATTTAGACATCTCAACTGTTCCTTAACCCTTTCACACTCGCATTATTGTTTCCACACATATAAAATATGTAATGCTTGATATAACCTCAGAAAATTATTTGAAAATTTTGGAATTTAATTTTTTTTTTTTTTTAGAAATTTTTCTATGTTAATTTGGATAAACATTGGGCGTCAGAGGGTATTTTTTAAATAGAAACGTAAAATAAACATAACACAAAAGTAATACAAATAACTGTTTCATGTCAAAAATGCACATTGACAATGTAGTGATAATCTCTAAGGTAAAAACAAATAACATTTTAATTAAAATTCATTCATAAATAAAGAAATAATCTAGGATAATAAATCTTTAAAAATTCGCCATACTAGTCGAAATCATGTCCGTCACTACCAGTGTTAATTTGAATGAACATTGAAATTTATTTTCAATATTCTGGGAAATGACTGTGATCAGTGAATTGAATTGATGTTATTATTATAGAACACATCTCAATGCGTTAAAGTATTTGTAATTCGAGTATAAAACATTGATATCTCACCTTAAATTAAGTAATCAATGACGGCAGAAATTCGATGAAACTCACAATCAGCAGATGTCAAAATATTTATGGGCGTGAATAAGGATTTCAACCGAGCGGAAAAACTAGACGCCACAGAAAAGACTACAAACTATAAGAAAACGAAAACATGGTTTTTCTAAATCGCTACAGTTACGGTAAAAAAATTCACATAGTCCATGTTAATTTGAATTAACACTGGGGCTGAAAGGGGCCTCGTTTCAAAATTTCTGCAAATTAAACAAACCTATGTAAAAATGGTTACAATCATTACAATTCAATTGGTTAACTCCGGATTTTTTCGTTTTTTGGTCTTTGTCCTTGTTATTTAAAATATTTATTGTTATGTATTTGTGTTACATTACCTATTTCATATGAATTAGTGTCAATTTGATTGACCTGAAACGGGAAACCTTCCCAGTTGGACAGTCGAAGATTCACTGTTCTGTAATTGTATTATTTAGTATCTGATAAATAGATATGCCCAAACTTTTTTTTATATGATTTGGGATTTGTAAGTTTTTCAGACATCCAGCATATTGCGCGCCATTGTAAAAAGGACTAGTTATTCGTAAGCAGATTTTATTTTCGCGGACTAAATGATGATATTACAATGCGAGTTGCCTGCATACTGTCAGATTCATTATAGTTAAATCACAGAAAGGGAGAAGGTCATACTGCCTCCCCGCTCCGTTCAACTTAGTTTGTTCCCCTTTCGCTGTTTGGCCTGTCCATTTAATTGGATGTCTATAGTATTTTAGCTCCCCTGAAAGGTATTAATATGTCACTTACGCCCTTTTAAATATATAATCCGTGGTCAATTTCTAAGCCCTCAATGCCATAAGTTTTGAATATTTTTGAGTCTTGGCCTATCCTTACCAAAAATATTATACAAACGAAATAATATCTCTTTGTGGCATTAGTAGGTACCTACCTATGAATTATTTACCATTTTTACGAACTACCTTAAGACCCAGACCTTATCATTCGTGTCACGTATCGAAGGGTCGGCTTTTATCCTTTATCAAAAATTTGAATCAGCAAAAAAATTACGAAATTCCTTAGAAATTCACTTGTAAGCCATGCGAATTGCAAGCACGAATAGGATATGCCTATTTTCACAAAAGGAACCAAATAATACTAACAATGCATAATAACAATTCACAATACTTATCCTCAGAAGTACCTCCAATACCATCGATTATTAGTTGCGTGTAGATTGAATAAGTGATGAGAAGAAGCTTTCGAAGGGCAAAACTATCAAAGTAAATACAGGCAACTCCAATAAAATACGAACGTGCTTTCACAGGGACGCAGCAACTCTGTAATATTTTGAAGCCATTACCAAAACCTCTGCCATAGGTTACCGTACGAGGTTCATGGGGTGAGGTTTTGTCCAGGATTAGTCCACGCGGCGAATGCGTCTGCCCACCATCTTCGTGGCGGGCCAGATCGGGAGAGGTCAGTTGAGGGAAACACTTTGACCTCTCTAGTCACTTTGATGAACCATCACCTTGCACCACAATAGAGAGATTATTCATTCGTCCGTCTCTCCTGGACACAGTGACCTCCAAATTCATACCCATCCCTCAAACGTTTTTGATGTGAAACATCTTAGGGCGGTAAAACCGTCTCTCGGGTAGCAAAACGACGCTACATTTGACCAGCCCCATGACTCTTCAGCTCTGATCGCCCGGCCGCCAAAACTCTGTGCGGTATATTTTCTTCGTTTCTCACTAAAATTGCTAATAGATCTGCTCAACACGATGATAAATTTTTAATTTGTAATGCATTTCACTGTGCATGTTATAATAATGATTAAATTTATTACTTGAATTTTAACTTTCTTCAATAACAATCAATTTAGATGTTTCACATCTGCAATTAGGAGTCCCGTAACGGCTATTTTTTTCCTTCCCAGGACCATCTCTCCTCCTTATCCTAAAAATTGGTCACTGTAAGATAACGTATATTTAATTTACTGTTCATTCCGCTATTTTTCGCTAATCGTTGAAGAACGTCTGCATCACGTAGAAGGTATTTTTACAGCAGGTATCTATGATTTACTACTAAGATATGTTAAGTTTGTAAGGTTAACACATCAAAATTTGAAAATGAATTGGCTGGCTGGAAGAAACTATGTACGCAATAATATTACGATTTTTATTTTCGGGCAATAACACCACGACCAAAGAAAAATATTATGATGTTTAACCATGGTGAAATTATGTTTACGCTCGTGTATTCAATGCGAGTGTACTGATTGAAACTAGGCATTGAAAGTTTTATTACATATTGTTGTTTTCTTGTCTGAAATAATACTGTAGACGGAATAATGAGGTCTTCCGGTGTCCTATTCGTGTAACTTCCCTGAATAAAATTAGATTTTAGATTCGAAAGTAAAATTTCTTCTGTAAACCGTAATGAACCTTCAGTAAAGGTAGTCAGATTGTTTGTTTATTGTACTATGGAAATATTATAATTTGCAATGCTAAATTAAGTAGAGACATGAACAAGTAAGTACTTTCACATTCATGTAGCGACTTAATGGAAAGGCAAACCAAACAGTTCATAAGCAAGCGTTCAGGCCAAAGATGCAAAAATAATCTATAAAAGTTATCCTTAATATCCCTTAAAAAACAAGTAAGAACGATATCTTTAACAAACTTTGAATACTAGATGTTCGAAAGAATCACGCCTTATCCAATAATTTTAAATACTCAAAATAAATACGAAATACACGACATTAATTTCATGACTACACGGAGAAAATACACAAATAAATACGAAATACACGACATTAATCTCATGACTACACGGAGAAAATACGCAAATAAATACGAAATACACGACATTAATCTCATGACTACACGGAGAAAATACTCAAATAAATACAAAATACACGATATTAATCTCATGACTACACCGAGAAAATACTCAAATAAATACGAAATACACGACATTAATCTCATGACTACACGGAGAAAATACTCAAATAAATACGAAATACACGACATTAATCTCATGACTACACGGAGAAAATACTCAAATAAATACGAAATACACGAAATTAATCTCATGACTACACGGAGAAAATACTCAAATACTCAGAATACGAAACAAGTGACATGAATCTAATGAGTATTTCTGATTTATTGAAATCCATTAAAAACTTGATTGCAATGCATATAAAATATCAATCCACTCAGAATATTTCGGAACTTGTGTTCACGAAGGTGTCTTTTTTCTGATAAATATTATCAATTAATCTTACAAAATTAGAATTTTTATGAACTCATGTTACGACATTCTAGTAATATATTCGTGTTTCATCGGCAGTTTGTTAAGAACCCTAAAAATTCATTAATTTAAGGTCTGCAATCCCGTTTTTAACAGGAATACGAATAATTTGACCAGACTTTTAATATATTAGCAATATTTTATATTAGTAAGTTTCTCAGTGTACTAAAGCTCAAAACAAAAACTAAATTAATTAAAAAAAAACTATATTAATATACATACAGTTAATACTAACCCGATGAAACAATACAAATTAAAAGTTTATAATAATTTAAAATCGCCACTAGACAACGGATATTCAATAAAGGCCGTGCAATAATATAATCAGTGAACAGAACCAAGTCAAGTTATGTTGTAAATTTGTGGATCTGAAAAAACAAATGTTTTAAGATCTCGACGACAGCGCCACCTATAGAATTCAAAACTATCCCATATTTCAAGCTATAACCAACCATACAAATTAACAAATTTTTATTTAAATCGGTTGGGGAGTTTCGGAGATTAGCGTGTACGAACACAGTGACACGTGATTTTTATATATTAAGATAGTGGTCCCGGGCAAATATTGTCTTGCTACAGATTGCCTTTTATGTAGGGAAGTTAAAATTTGTACAGGGTGCGCCAGAGAAACTTACTTATTTGAAAAAATTCTCGACCGTTGAGTTGGGCAAGTAGAGGGGCGAGAGGGGGCGCATCTGGAGGAAAACGTCCCCAAGTTTGTTTCCCATTCTCGTCAGTTGCCATTATGCTGTGGTCTAGAGAGCAGCGGGCATGAATTTGCTGCAACAACATTTCCCCAACCGCCTCATCTCTCTCCGAGACGATCTCCCATGGCCGGCGCGCTCTCCGGATTTGACTCCATGTGATTTTTTTATGGGGTTATTTGAAATCCCTTGTTTATGTCGATTGACCACGGACCATAGATCACCTGAAAAACAACATTCCTGATGCTATTGCCAATATTCCGATTGATATGCTGAGAAGAGTGGACGAAAACTTTAAAAAACGACTTAACCAGTGTATGCGCGATGAGGGTCGCCATTTAAAAGATGTAATTTTTAAAACAGTATGAAAAAAAACTTGGTACATTGCATTTTCAAATAAAAAAAGAATTAAAACAATAACTACAGTGCTTTTGTTTTTATTGAACTTTCAAATAAGTAAGTTTTTCTGGCGCACCCTGTAGTTGTATGTATTTTTGGTTGAGAAATCTAAAAAACTAGACAACTCGACAACAGCACCATCCATCGGGTCCAAAACTATCCTATAATTCAAGCTGGAACCAACCATACACATTTGACAAAATTTCATTGAAATCGGTTGGGCAGTTTCGGAGATTAGCGTGTACAAACACAGTGATACGTGATTTTTTAACATATTTAGATAAATTAATGAAAAGAAATTTACGTAATTTAGAAGAACTAAGCGCACAAACAGAGAGACGCGGATAGCGACATTGTTTTATACTATCTAGAGATGATTCATTCTAAAAGAACAGAGAAGGTAGTATGTCTAGCTGCAACAAAACATTATAATTATTATCTATTCCTAAAGCACTTCCATAGTGTCCATGCGTTGACGTTCCTAGGTGTGATATTCATAATTTCTTAGAAAAGGCCTTACAGGTAAATACAATGAAACTTGCACACATAATAATAATAATTTTAGGTACTATTATTTACAAAAGCTTTCTATTTAACCTTGTCTATTATTATTACGTATTTGTATTTCGTAAGTGCAAGTTAACTCACATCTCATTCAAAATAAACAAGCTACCTTTTTGAACAAACAAAGATTGGTAAATACGGAAGAAAATTATTATCATGTAAAAGCCAAAGTATAAAATAGGTACAATCCGGAGTCAGTGGAACTATGGCATCTATAATTGGAAATGTGGAAAGGAGAAGACAAAACAAATACTTTTATTTCAATTAAGGCGAAGCTTAATGCTAAATCACTATTTTGATTAATCTTTATAACGAATTGGTGTACATTATGAATACCAAAAAATATGCTTTAGATAAATTGAAGGTTTTCCTATCGTTTCGCTTGAGTAGAATACAAATAAAATAATAAATTACCCAGTAAAAAATATAAATGTAAGCTACTAAAAAAAATTTTGTCAATAGAAATGTATGAACGCGTAAAGGAAACAACTTTTAAAAAATACAGTATTATAGCTAAGATCATCTGTGATAGTTTCACTTAAATAACTTTTTTGTTTTCTTATAAAATTATTAACAAAATAAATAAAAAAGCAGTTTTGTGCTTGAAATCGAACCTTTCTAGACTCCGTTTGTCAAGCGATTTTAATGCCTATTACCTACAATATTATTTATAAAAAGAATGTACACATTTTTGGCTTGAAGGAATTACACAATTTATACCATAATATTGAATAAGTGTGAATTGAAAAATCACAAATAAACACGCCGATTTCACATTTGAAAAAAAATACCCAACCATTGAAACGGCCACCATCTTCAACCGGAAATGAGACGTGCAAACAAATTTACAGAGAGACAAAATTCAAAACGTTCGAGTTAAAATAGGACTTGCGTGCGCTCAGTTAATAATGATTGTATCATCTAATCAGTGGTTGTAGTACCCAATGGAAGATTTATTTCTATTTATTTATTGCTATTTATTTATTTTGCCTGTTTTATTAATTAATGATCAAGCAGCATTTTGCTGATGCGCTTGTATCTGTTCACAATAAGTTAAACTTTTTTTTATTTATTTTGATATAAAGCATCTTAGATGTTTTGAAACTTAGCAGCCTTATGTTTCCGATTTGTTTTTTATGTATATATTAGTTACATGGTAATTTTTGTTCAGTAAGTTATTTCCTTTTCAGTTTTGTATTAGGTGTCAGTATATTATCTATTTCTGATCTCCCTATGTTTTGTCTATAGATTTTTTATTTGAGATATATATGTTACAATATTGTTGCGAGTTTAAAATGAGAATGGGCTTTTGCTGTAGATATTAGTACCATATTATTATAGGATGCTTTTTTTGCACACTATTTTATTTGTAGTTACTCGTTGGATATGTTTTTGACCGTGAGATCTAGTGTTTCTAATATACATACGTGTTAGTTGTTATTTCTTGTGTTTTATATTTATGAATGTAAATAAGTATTGTTTTAGAATAGAGTTGTTTAATTGACATTATTAAAGCACATAATCTTACATACGCTCTCTCTATTGGGTTAGGTTTAGATTTGGAGGCCAAACTACGTTTTTTTTTTACTTTAGTGTACAAACCACCAAAAACGATACAATGATCCCAAAAACATGTAAATTAATCTTCAAGTTGTTAAAACGTATTTAAGATGCATGTTGATCCCGGTTAACCTCTGGACCGCATGCCGCAGAGGATAACAGTTGTTGACTAGTCCCTAGTAGCCAGGTGCAACCAGAACTATCTACCAATGTGCTAAAGTCAACAGAACACGATAAGTCTCGAATTCAACCCCAGTGGCTTAGCTTAAACCTGTGTTAGTGGTAATCAAATGGTGGGAAGCGATACCTAAGCCAGTTTTATGAGCTTTGCACGAGTTTAACGAATTACTTCAGAAAATTAACCCACCTATGTTTTTAAATATCGTAATATTTTTATAATGTTTACAACACTGTTGTAAAAGCTTCTCTCGTTTCCAGATGACAAACGTCATTGTAACTCATAATATTTGGACAGATCACCTTAAATCATAGAATAAAGAAAAATCTAGAAGTGTTTTCTACACAAATTTAAATGGAAAAAAAATGTTCAATTTAGCTTAATAGTTCAACGCTTTATCTCACTTACACTCGCCTAACATTGTAGATTTCCATCCCATTTCAATATCGTAATCACAGTTTTGTATTTGAAATTTATACATGGTGTCCGGAAACTCGTAGTACAAGCGGGAAACTGGTGAATCTACATCACATTTGGAGTCGATTTTGTAGTATATTTTTTTTTGATTTGAGCTTTCGTTTTCGAGTAAATCGAGTCAGAAGTTGATTTTTTTTTATCAAATTCTTATAATTTTTTTATTTTTATTTTTTTTTTATTTATTGTCAATTTTTTTGATACATACAGTTACATATACAATTATACAAAATACAAGGAGTAACAAAAAAATCCCACAATGGCGAAGCCTGTGCGTGGGCATTATAAGGTGAAAATTAAAACAGTGGTGGTTATATTATCTATGGTTTAAATGAAAAAAGAGATAAGAATAAAGAAAAAAAATCATATAATACATTTGGTTATTTTAATAAAAAAACAGTTCAAAAGAAGTTAAACTTTTTTTTTAAATTTAGATTATTATATTATATTTTAATTTAATTTAACATATTATCATTTATAGGTATCATATTCGTATTACTTATAGAAAAAATTCTTACCGAAGATCAAAGTACCCAACTAATTAAAACTATTTAAAAATTTAAAAGTAAAACAAATAATGACGAAAAAATTTGAACCCTGAAATAGCCGAAAAATATATTTTTTTGGTTTTTTTATTTTTTTTATAAAAATGCTCTAATCAAAAAACTTTATGTTTATTTGGGTTCCCCGTGTGGTATACATTCTCCAGTTTCCGGCTTGTACTACGAGTTTCCGGACACCATGTATATACACAGGATGTGGAACGAACTTTTAAAAAATTGATTGTGGAAATAAAAAAAAAAACAATTATAAATTCACCGGAGACCAAAATTTCTTTTAATTTTTTACTGCAAATAATATCAGGAATCACTGGTTAAAGTAAATCAAGTACGTTCCTAACATCCTGTACATCTTTATATTCACGATAAAGTACCTATTGAACATTAGATCGAGACAGCCAATCAAAATTGCGTACTTTTTCTCTTATACACTACCTGACATCTTATATCACCACTTCCGTTGATTTTGAATTTTGAGTCCGAATTTTCGATTTTCAAAGAATCGTCAGACTTTTGGATTACGAATAGCCTCACATTTCATTTAACATGTTCTTAATTTTTTTATTTACCTACGTTTTTTTTCTTGTTACAATTTTGCGATTAGATTAAAATAAACGACACAAAGCAATTTATAATATTTAGATGATATTATTTTTACGTTATTTAAACTGTTGGCACCATAGTTTTTTCTATAAGAAGACACGGTTGTGACCGAAACCAGATATTCAAAAGTATTATGATACTTTTAATGGTTTTAAAATCTCTTTTTATAATAAAATCTGGTATGTCGCCCAAACTCACTATAAAATAAAATTTAAAAAAATTGTGTCCATCGTTGGTGACTATTGATTTACTAAAATATAATCTTAGATTACAACCAAATACTTTTTTTAAACATTTAATAACATGGCCTACGTAGTAGGTACGTGTAGCTACTTGAATGAACACAACAATCAAGAAAAAAGGTTGATAGAATACGACAAATATTTCTCCTATAATACGGGTATTTTTAAAAGATCTGTAATCATTTCTCAAAAAGCTGGTTAACAACCACTGATAAATTCAACTTGCCAAAAAAAAATTACGTCTTTACTTAAGTTTCTCCCGCGGTATGAAAATTTGGTGTTAGTTTTAAAATCGTAACTATGTATGTACAAACATGGCACGTTTCTTACTAATAAAACCATACCCGTAGAGCACGCACCACGAGCGGGAGTAAAAATAGACGCTTTCAGAGGCAATAAGTCTGGTGTCGACTTTTATTGGTTCAACTAAATTACCAAAGAGACTGAATAAATTGAAAAGAGTCAGTAATTGACTCGTGTGGATTTTGATAGTGATTCATGTTAATTTTTAATGATACAGGTATTTTTCAATTACCTATTATAATTACCTATTATATTACCCATATAAATAATATATAATACCTGTTATATTACCTATATAAATAAAATCCCAGGTAGGTACCTACAACAATAGTATTTTAGTTTTATTTAAAGTAAGACCAGTAAAACGCTGGTCGTAATTTTAATAATGTCCTGCAAAAGCCTTAATTAAATTCAAGTTCTATCCAAGTTCTCACTTTTTTTTTCATATGCCGGTTATTTCACAGTATTTGGATGATAACAGAATTTGAATAGGACTTTCACAGAAATTTAGATTTGAAATTTAATGAATTGTTCAAAATTTGTGAAATAATCCGTCCTTATTGTGTAACCATTTTATAATAAAACTACCCTTATTTCCCGGCGTCACTCGATTTCAACAATATTTTAATAAAAATAAATTGTTAATTAATTAAAAATAGGGATCAATCACAATATAATGGAATCTCGTCTCAGGTAATATGTCTTTGAATAATGATATTAACGACATATTGGACTGAGAAATGTTGAAATGTCTTACGAATTCCAGACAAATTTTTCTGACACTAGAGCTCATCTTAAGGCGATGCCATACGTAGTAATGCAAAATCATGTGTTTTTGGTTTGAAAATTTGGTCGCCTAGAAATGTTTCAGATGCTTTAATTAAATACTGCGAGTAGAATACATCTTGGCCTTTGAAATTGTCGAGTACATTTTAGATAAGTCTTTTTATAAGCCCAGAAAAAAATAATGTATAAGGCCTATGAAAAGTACTTTAAAGTTCAAAATCTCTTACTTACGAACCCATTTTCGGTTATGATATTATTGTATAATGTGGCAAATTAAGTTATTTATAAAATGATCGAAAAAAAAAAATTTATGCCTGAACATCCACAAAATAAAATAAAAGGCACTTTTTGGTCATGTTTTTTTGCATAAATCAAAACAGTCGGATGGTGTTAAGCGGGAATTTAAACCTTATCGCCATTTACGTAAGGGTTGTTATTGATAGCGGCTCAATTTAAAATATTACACGACGTAGTGCATCGCCTTAACGACCTTTAAAATAACTTTACATAATCATTAGTCAATAGGTAATCACGAGAAATTAGCCTACCGTATTACAGTTTTGACACGGTTATAATGACCATGGAACAAGGGTAAACGGAACATATCTACGCGTTCGTAGACGGCGCTAACATAATTTTTTTAGGAAAAAACACATTTTGCAAGTTAAAATATTATGGAGTATTTTTTGTTTGCGCTTGTACATACGTAATATGAATATGAATAAGTAGTCCGTATATAAACACAATTCTTTCAAGAAAGGCATACAAATACAACATTGGATTGAATCACCGATAACATACTGTATCTGTATGTCTTTCTTGAAAGAATTGAGTTTTTATACAGACAAAACTACAATTTAATTGATCTTAATATTTTGGAGCACAACTTGCGGAAAGTATTTTTTCCTAAAATATTAAAATTAATACCACCTATGAACGCGTAGATTATAACATATATGTAACCGTTTTAACGGATGTTAAATACATGATTTTCATATCAATAAGTACCTACCTGGGAATATTTATACTTACTTCAATAATTAATTCTTACGTAATTGTAAAAAGCATTCACTTTGTGGCTCATCATAATTTATAATAAAAACACATAAATTTGTTTTTGACCACTATTGTTTTATTTTCACTCTACCGGTTTCGGAAGAACCCTTCCTTCGTCAGGAGAATATTAAAAACTGTTTTTAATATTCTCCTGACGAAGGAAGGGTTCTTTCGAAACCGGTAGAGTGAAAATAAAACAATAGTGGTCAAAAACAAATTTATGTGTTTTTATTATAAATTAATTCTTACTCTTCAACGCCTCCTACCGAAACACGAAGGTTTGATTCAATAATAATTGGTAATTTTTTAACCATGTTCTGATCCTTATACTCGTAAATATTCTAGCATATTGCGTTTTTTTCTCTTCCTCCGAGTTAAAAATTTTATATCCGATTCGTCAGTATTCCGACGCTCTAACTCTAAAATATGATATTTTGTAACATTCTGGATACCAACGATACATTTCCAAATTTCAGCATCTGATATTTTTACATGATTTATGCCATCTGCTTTTGGTAATTTTTTAAGCACCCCCTCACTTCTAATAGTACTTCCCATCACTTTAAGAATAACAATTTTGGCAGGAATGGAAAAAAACAACATCCGTCATCTATTTTTTTCAATACCCTAAATGTGTGATATTTGCGACAACAACTGTAAAAATATTAAAGCATACGGAATGAGGATACAGGAGGTGAAATTAATATCCTTGAGGGTGTGCGCTTTTTACCTTGGTACCTATTTTACAAAAAAAAAGGATATACATATACTAAAAAAATTATAAAAAAATAATATTGATGTTTAAATTTTTTCTCTTTTTTATGTAATTACCGCACAAAAGTCTCAATAGCTCCCACCCGTATGGAGCCAGTGAGAGTATAGAATCACATATTGGGGTAGGTTGTGAGGCTAAAGATAGTGGAGAGGGTAATGAGATGGGGTAGAGGAAGGTGGGGAAGTATCTGGCTATTCAGATCTGATCGCCAAACACTCCTAAAACCATTAACCGTTTCGATTACGAACGGTGGTCTTTCATTACACTAGTATCAACCAACCTAGAGCGTGTAAAAATATACAAAGTAAATATTATTATAATAGAATAGTTTTGTAAAATAATATAAAATTAATAGTAAAATTTACTTGCGCACGCCGAGTTTCGAACCTGCGACCTCCGGATTTATAGATTAGAATAGTAATCACTCGACCACGATATTTATCTAACCATAAACCCGTAAATCTTTGGCCACTCGAAAAGTTGGCACCCAAATAGCGTAAAATCAAGTTGTTAAATAAACCCTTGTCTCGGAAAATCTCTTTTTAATATTCACAGCAAGTCAAAATTAATAACTATACTAGCAAACCACTGCCGATTACACACGGAGTTCCACAAGGAAGCATACTAGGGCCCGTTCTTTTCACAATTTACATAAATGAACTTTGCAACATGGAAATAGATGGAGAAATAATTAGTTACGCAGACGACACAGTTTTACTATTTAAATCTAAGGATTGGAATAAGGTATATAACATAGCGAATCTAGGAATCACGCAAGTGAAAAAATGGTTGGACTCAAATACACTTACACTAAACATATCGAAAACAAAATTCACAACGTACAGCATAACTAACACAGGACAGCCAAAAAACAATACAAACACCATAAAAATACACGAATGCATAAACACCAACATCTGAGATTGCCCCCCTCTAGAAAAAACAGAACAAATAAAGTATCTAGGAATCGTAATTGACCATAATCTTAGATGGACACTTCATATCAAACAAATCACAAATAGGCTCCTCAGAACAATACACATTTTCCTAAATATAAGAAACATATATAAAATAAAACAATTGAAAAAAATATATTTTGCACTATGCCAATCAATAATAGAATATGGAATAATTGGTTGGGGAGGAGCAAAAAACGCAGCTATCACTCAAATAGAAATCGCACAGAAAACGATATTAAAGGTAATACTGAAAAAACATAAACTAACCGACACAGACCAAATATTTAAAAACTGTGACGTACTTGATATACGCCAATTATATGTTAAAACACTACTAAACTACATTTTCGACCAAAAAAACAAACCCCAACAAACACAAAATATCACTAATAGACCGGTCAGACAAGCGTACAAAGAAAACATAAAAACTCCGACGGTAAACACTACCTTTGGACAAAGACACCATAAATACCACGCCATTAAAGCATTCAACAGTCTTCCACTTGAAACAAAAATTGAGGAAAATAAAAATAAATTCAAACACAAAATAAAAAAATGGATTAAAGAACACAAAGACAATATTACCAAAATTCTATGACATAAAATAATAAAACATATACACGCAACACAAAAAAAAAATAAAACACGCAACACGCACAAACACATAAATCATTATAAATGCCGATTTACATTCTCTTTTAATATTTTTCTTTTAGTGTGATAATTATATTTTAATTTTTAATCTTTATTTTTAGTTTAAATTTATCTTTATTTTAATGTTGTTTTTCTTTTCTTTTATTTTTATTTTATTTTTTTTTAAATGTATAATTTCTTATATTATAAAATGGGGGCCTCAGCACGGGTAAACAACCCAGTGAGGCCAACATTACTGAATTAAAATATGAAATATTGTAAAATAATGTATCAACAATAATAAAAAAAATAAAAAAAAAAATTACATTTTTAAAATACTATTTTTTCGGAATTCGGGAGCTAAGTGCAATACTACATATCGTGTTGATCCCATAAGTTTATTGGTAGGTACCTACCTACATACAAATATAGTCTTCAAATATCCCCGACGTCCCACTTACCGGCCCGTGGGACGACGGTCTAAGAGTGAACGTGTGTATAAAATCGAATCTAAATTTCGTCTAATATTTTACAAAATATTTGTATTGACATAAAATCATTTGCGGTACGTAATTCAAAGAGAAACAGTCAGGACAAATATATTTCGTGAGGTGGTGGTACATTTAACGTTTTTGTATTTGACATTGTGCTGTAGAAATGAGATCCCTGAGGCGTATGTGAGTAAATCCATGTTTTATCGTGTGATGAATGTGGAGAACCGCAAAGAGTGCCAGGCTGATGTGAGCGTAGTTAATAAGATCAAGAAAGAGACGCGTAGATGGTTTGGGCATGTAGAGATGTAAAGAGTGTAAAATAAGAAGAGGGTAGAAGAAGTTGGGGACGCCCATGGAAACATGGCACGATCAAGTGAATCAGATACTTGAGTCGGGCCATGTCAGGAGTCGGAATAATAGAAGAATTATTAAGAGTATTAAGAAGTATTAAGAGTCGATGTATGAATGTGAATGAAGTGTTTAGTTTCATTTTAGAAAGTGGAACTGATTGTTTGAATAATTTGGACAAGTGATAAATTACATACACAGACATAGGAATTAATAGACGAGAAGATAATGGCGAGGGGTAAAATCAAATGTTGAAGAACGAAGGGAGTAAGGCTGACTGTGATTCGTCAATAAATCAATCTGACAGTAAATAGGCATCTCGCATTATAATATCACCATTTACTTCTTAAAAGTAAAATCTGCTTTTGAATGAATAGACATTTTTACATGGGAGCGCAAATTACTCGCCACGTTATGAACAAATTTGCGAAGTCCAAATTCGGCAAAAAAATTCGGTTCTATTTTCAGAGTCGAATATTTCGTTTAAGTATTTAGTTAAGACACTTTTATAAATGTTCATAATTTACTTCTCAGCAACCAACCAGCTTAGTGTTTCGCGTCCAGACGTTTCTCGATGTGATAGTATATGTTTCTAAAACTGATCTATATTATACGATGTGAATATGCTTAAAATAAAGTAAAATAATGCTTATATATGGAATGTAATACGACAATTGGGTTTATTCTCTTTTTCACATCTATTTTTACAAGTTTTCATAGTACAAGTCAACATTTTGCCGTGTTATTTCGTAAAATGAACCGATGATGCCTCGACCATAGTTCGCACAAGAATGATGACGTCACGTTTTCAAATTTAACTTGAGGCCATACGCGAGCACAGCCGGCTCCAATGGAACCGGTATGGGGAGTGGGGATAATACGCTTTTAATCACTTAGGGCAGGTCTACTAATATTCATATGTCTATGATTACATACTTATAATACTAGTAGTTCTGTACAGCGCACTTGAGGTGATTTTTACGAAAACCGCGCTATATGAATTAGCAAAATATTATTATTATTATTATTAATAGTAGAACTCGCATCTGATAGTATTATTGTCCTAGCGTCTGGACGATGTAGGCCCTCTGATTGGTCAAATTTAAATTGTTTGTTTCGGTTAAATTCCGCTAACTTCAAAATTATGACCCGATTTAATACTAAAATAGGATCCGCAGATTTCTTCAAAAGCATCTTTTCTGCTCAAATAATTTTTAGATAATATCGAAGAAAATATGTTTTAGAAAGTTCACAATGCATTGGATTAATTACATTACAGTAAAAATTATCCACAATTACGTTTTATATATTTGACGTCTGTCAAGAATCAGACATTCCAGGGTTCCTTAAAAATGTCAATCCCTCCTTTACCGGCCGCTGGAGTAGTTTTGCTATTGGCCGACAGAGCGCATAAGAGCGATATACAAATACGTACAATTTCATTTATTCAAACAACGGTAATTATTTACGTGAAACTACAGTTTTAATACGCATTTACAAATAAAACAAACATTTGATTCAACTTAATGACAATAAACAACAAGTCTTTGCATGTACGATTTTGAAAAATATTGATATTTAATATTATTTACGTAAATAATAATTTCGCACTATTTGACAGAACACCGACATGAAGTTAACAATACGCGGAAGTATAGGCACTGCCAACTCAATAAAATAACATGAAAGACAATCGGAAGATAGAAACGCTTCGTTGATTGTAAAATTAGTCAACAAATCTCTAATCTGACATGTACTTATATGTTTAATAAAACAATCATTTTGCCAGGTATATAATATACATTATATTAAGGTATTATTCGGAATCGCTGGACATAATTCTTCGGATTTACCTTAATTAATATAAAAGGAATCTGAATGCATTTGGGAATTTTTTTAATTTTAGCATTTTAATTTTTAATTACGTAAAATTAAAATTCGCTTTCGTTGTATTGGATGACAGCCGGAATAATTTCTATTGATGATATTTTCTTTTTTTGGTATTCCTGATATGAGTGGCTAGAATTTTTACCATTTACTCTATGCAAATACTAGGTAGGTGGTACTATTTTAGCCAAGCTCGAAAAATAAAATAAAGGTATTTTGGTTTCTTTTACAAGTAAGGAAATATTTAAAAAAAGGTTATTATAGGTTAGGATAGGTTAGGTTGGGTTATGCTAGGTTAGGTTAGGTTAGGTTGGATTAGTATAGTTCAAGTTAGTTTATAGGTTAGGTTAGATTAAGTTGGATTATTATAGGTTAGGATTAGTCAGGTTATGTTAGGTTAGGTAACGTTAGTTAGGTTATTACGGGTTAGGTTAGGTTGGGTTATTATAGGTTAGGTTGGATTTTTATAGGTTAGGCTGGATTATTGTAGGTTAGGTTAGGTTATTATAGGTGAGGTTAAATAAAATAATAATGATAATAATAGCGAAATAAATCATTTGTGTTTTTTAAGTAGGCACTATTTTGCCGGAATATTGTATTACATTATAACTTTTTAATTTACGTTTTTCAATTGTCTCTAGCCGTTCATTTCAGGAATACCGACAAAAGAAAATGTTATCAACATAAATTATTCAGGCTGTCATCCCATACAGCGAAAGCGAATTTTCATTTTACGTAATTAAAAATTAAAAAGCTAAAATTAAAAATTTCCCAAATGCTGTTCGATTCCTTTTATAGTAATTAAGGTAAATCAGAAGGTATTATTTAAAAATATTTCGTATTTTTCCGTGTCCAGCGGATTCCGAATAATTACCTATATTAATTTACATTTAGCCATTTAGGCAATTATTCGGGAAAGGTAAAGTTTTAGCCGAACAACTGTCATTCTTATATGCCTAAACTCCTTCCTGTTCCGTGATTTAACAATATATACTCACCCTCTCTCTGTGAATGACCTAATATCTACCTATTAAATATAATTGTTGTTAGTATCACTTAAACTGGGCGAAGCCCAACCAAGTGCCGCCCGAAGGGCCTAGCAGAAAAAAACCTGCGGAGCGGGTTTTTAACTGCTAGTTATGTTGATTTTTTTATGATTTGACAGTTCGTCATAATGCTCATACAAACTCTGGCGGATTAAAAATGTACCATCCAACACGGCTACCATCTCGACATGATTGACCGGACACTGAACACGTAAACAAATTTACAGACAGGAAATTTAAAGCGTCTGAGAAGTCAATAATATTTCAAACTGAAATTTTCTTTATTGAAATTTCCAATATGAACTAAGATGATTCAGACATAATTTATAAAATAACATTAAATCCGATATGATTTAAGATTTTCACGGCCAAAAACATTATTGTGATTTATTTTTGGGGTATTATACCGTGTTGCGCTACCTCCCTCTTTAGCCAATGTTTCGGACAGCATTGCAGTGTCTATAATCAGGGTAGATGTGTAAACACATACACAATAAAAAAAGAAGTTCGATTTAAAATTTATCCGATTTAAAAATATATTTGTTTGCCAATGTACCTATTGTCCAAATATTTGAAGGCAAACACTTAATTCTGATAAAATAAGCGTTAAATAATCTTGTGTTTATTTTACAGTAAGGACGGGTTGTTTCGGAGGATTTGAACAATTCATCAAATTTCAATGCTGATTTCCGGGTTCTGTGAAAGTCCTATTCAAGTTCTGTTATTATATCAGCATAGGGTAGTTGCTTGACAGAACTGAAATAAAAACAGAACTTGAAAAAATCTTTCACAGAACCTGAAAATTAACTTTGAAATTTGAAGAATTGTTCAAATTCTCCGAAACAACCCGTCCTTAGTAATTACTGTTTTTTCAATGTGACAGATTTGAAATTCGAATTATATTATGACAGTTTAATGGCTGCATTAATAAACCGTAAATTCCCGTTAAACCCCCAAAGCGCAACTCAAATAATTAATTCGTAATATTTAAAATTAATGAAGATGAAAGACAACAGATGCGCTTAGATTTCAAAGGATAAAAAACAGGGGTGGAGAAGATACAATGTACAAAAGGAGGAAACGCGTACGGATGAAATATGGCTGTATAAAAAAGCCACAGATTTTACTATTAATATCGTAAGTTAGAGGTGCGTAACCTTTTTTTATCTGTTAACCTATGTGTACAGGGTGTAACAGCAAGCACCCGAAGGATACGTGCTGTTAGTTTCACATATTTGGAGTAAAAAATGTGGATGGAATTTAGCTGCCCGAAAAAAGAAAAAATGATAATGGTGTCTTTTTCAATCAAATACTATTTTTTTCTCACACGTCGCAACTGCGTAGTTACGTTCAGCCTATCAGATCATTGATGTCTCGTTCCAGCATCATGGTATTAGAGGAAAGATAACGCGAATCACGTGATCCCGTCACGAGCCGTAACAGAGCGATCAGTGACTGACGTGTGATAGAAACATTTATTAGTTTGTTTTTAATAGAAAAAAGTGGTACCCAATACTTCGGTTAGGTACATTCTGTTACACCCTGTGTGTATACACAGTTCTTTTAAAGATATTAGAAATCATCAATATTTCTATCAAATTTGCAATTTATCATCATGTACCATTTAACAATAGACATTATTTTTCAAATTAACTTAAGCATTTCCTTTCGGTGCCGTGAGATACTTACTTTCAACTCCGGGTGTTTTTTCACCGCCAATAGTAAACAGTAGATCAAAAGTTCCACGATGAAAATGGTAGATTTTGCGAAACATGGCTGATTTTTTTCTATTATAACGCTACTATAAGTTTATTATTTTATCTATTTTAAGTTTATTATTTACAAATGTGACTAAAGCAGAAAAAATCCCCGAATAAGAGCTCTTGCACAGTGAAGTATGTACAGCTGCATTACTGTATTGCATAACCTTTAATCTTAAGCCTATGATAATTACAATTTTAATATATGAACAAGCCGAACTGTTTAATACCATTTCGAATATTTTTATTTTCTACTGAGTTTGAAGTAGAATTATTTAAAAATACTGTTTTGATTCACCGCTTGCCACCGTCAATTATTGATCGACAAAGATAAATGTGTTTGCAATATTACCTACAACCGTTGTATTTTGATTTTTAAAAAAAAATTAATTATTGATGAGGGAACTAGTTAATGGTCATCGATGGTTAATGGACTAGTTAATGGTCATTAATGGTCATCAAACATGGCGTGAAAAGCGAAAAAAAATTGAGTGATCGGATGGTGAGAAGTATTTTAGCAATATTGTTTGTCCACTGAAAAGATTGTTGGAATTTGGGCGAAGCTGGTTAGTAACTACTAATTTTACTTTTAGTGGCTCGCCTACCACTGGTTAACACATCAATGGATGCGCACAGGTACCTAGCGCACTTCTAGTCATAGCTCTTCCGTTTCAGTTGTCTATGCCTTCTGTCTGCAGTGGTGCGCGGTGCGCGGTGCGCGGTGCGCAGAGTCTTAGCTCTACGCTCCATGGTTCGTGTCTAGAATATCTAGGATTCCCGCCTACTGCTACATCCGGCGGGTTCCTATGACGTTTGTCTTTTTTTCCATTTTTCCACCTCGACAAACGACACAAGCGTCTTTTGTCTATTTGAGTCTACCTACTCCTCCGGCACAGTAGACATTATTATGTCGATTGTCATTAGGTTCCGGAAGAGGAAGCAGCGGCGATTTATTCCCGCTCAGATTGGTGCACTGAATGATAAATAGACGATTTACTAAACGTGTCGGTTGTTTTACGCGCGTTTACCGCGTGTCAAATTTCAAAAATTGAATTATAAGTTGGAATTCTTAACAACTCTTTCTATGACCAAATATAGTTTGATGTCATAGACAGCTGTTTTACTGCAAAAATTATTTCACCATTTTCTCAACCAGGGTCGGACCTAGGCGCCGAATTGCCAAGGCGTTGATAATACCTAACACCAGTCGAAATATATCGCTCTTGATTGATTTAAACGGCGCTACATAAAAATACAAATCATCAATATGAATGAATACAGTACCAGTATACCTAGGTGTCTACTGGTTTTGAAACTGGTTTCGACCCTGGTTTCATCAGACCAGGTCACAACAAAAAATGGGTAGAACGCCATGTGTAAGCACTTTTCACATTCTTGTTCATAAACTTTTATTATTGGATTTTTACATTATTCGAAGCATTATACCTCAATATGTCTAATGCCGAGGGACGAATCACATTTAGGAAAATAAATTCTAATCAAATCCTTGTACTGTTGTACTGCCCATCACAAAACTTGCTTTTGCTTTCAAACCGGTTCATTAAAGATCATATTATTATTAAAATAAACACCAGGATTAAATAATATGTGCTCCCAATTAAAACCTCTGCGTGCGAAATGTATATATATTTCTCTAATTATGTACATATTATAATTTCCAGTACGGTACTGTATATTATCTGCCTGTACAGAATATAAATACATTATCATATTTATACATTCTAACGCAGCATCACATTCATTGGTCAAATGCATTGTGCATAGAGTTTTGTGTCGGTGACGAACGACGAACAGGTCGATACAATATACGTTGATAATAGTTTGTCTAGTCTATGGTGAGTAATAAGATAGAGAATTGTAGAAATATATCATATATATTCGAGGTATTTTTTAACAAAAACGGCGCTTTAAAAATCATCCAAACGTTATAATTATTACATGTACATGTTTAGATCTAAGGGTTTGTTGAAGATTTCGTTTATTAACGGATTTTAAAAAGCAGCGTTGAACTTTTTATCGGAATATATTTAAATACAGGTGTGTAGGGGTTAAAAAAATCACATACATATCTTCAGAAAAATATAATATCCAAAAGTCTAAGTACATATTAAAACTTTCGAACAGCGATCTAAATTAGCACAGCCTTTCCCTCCGGTGAATCTTATCAAAATATCTTATCGTGAAAAAAATCATCATGGTCTATGGAATTTTGAAATAAGTAATTATTTTACTTAAAAAAAATATAATGTGAAATTGAACGGCAATATTTGACACATTATTTTAAAATTTTGAAATCACTAACGAAGCTGGCATATAAAATAATGTGGCTGCATTATTAAAAAATATAATAATTATAAATATTGTCAGCTTTATAATCTCAATGGACGTCGAACCCACACTGAGAAATATGGTTATTGCTAAATTATTTAGAATCTCTTAAAATTATTCGTAATCCGCTTAAAACGGGATTGCAGTCCCTAATTGCAATTCCAATGTATTATCACGATGTCGAAACACGTGTACATAAAAGTCCTGACATTTTCGCATTATGACACTATATAGTATCAAGTAAAACGCAGGTGCATGAACGCCTGATCCGATATATTTGAAATTTAGTAAAAGTTTATCAGGAAACGGCCTTTAAGGCGATGCAATACGTAGTAATGCAAAATCATGTGTTTTTGGTTTGAAAATTTGGTCGCCTATAAATGTTTCAGATGCTTTAATTTAATACTGCGAGTAGAATACATCTTGACCTTTGAAATAATCGAGTATTTTAATTCAAGTCTTTTCATAAGCCCAGAAAAAAATAATGTATAGGCCTATGAAAACTGCTTCAAAGTTCAAAATCTCCTACTTACGAACCCATTTTCGGTTATGATTTTATTGTATAGTGTGGCAAATTAAGTTATTTATAAAATGAAAATTAAATATTTATTCCTGAACATCCACAAAATAAAATAAAAGGCACTTTTTGGCCATATTTTTTTCTTGCATAAATCAAAACAGGCGGATGGTGTTAAGCGGGAAGTTAAACCTTATCGCCATCTACGTAAGGGTTGTTATTGATAGCGGCTCAAATTAAAATATTACAAGACGTAGTGCATCGCCTTAATACCTTTTTTAATGGATTGCCAAAAATTTGAATATATTCTAAATTAGCAATATGTACTCTTTTTTCTCCGAGTAAGGCAAATAATCCTGAAAATACTCATACCCCATAAAATATGGTTCCCACGAGCATTATCAATATTGCGTAATCAAAAATGTGCATTTCTCTATCAAAATTGGATACTCAAATAATAATCATAATTACACGTGTTTGAGAGTGGTAGAATTATTATAGGGGGGACTTGTTCCTTAATTCTGTCTACTCCTGCCCCCCTCAGCCATAACTCAAGTAGGTGCATGTGTATAGGTATAGCCTTGTCAACAATCATATTATTTATATTATTAATTTATTAATATGAGTGTTCAAACTTAGTTTATGCGGGTTACAGTGCGTTTAACAGTGAACATCGCATCATCCGATTCCGATGTGCTGATTTGTAGTGTTACGACTGTTAGTAGAGTAGGTATTATAGTTATTTTCAGCGCCCTTGAGGTGATTTTTCACAAAAACGGCGCTCTACAAATTATCCAATTATTATTATTATTATTATTATTTTACTGTTAAATTATTTAAATTTTATTTTCATACTGATCCCAAGATTCCAACCCATACCTCTAATCCTTTTCCTTCCCAGATCTTCCGACAATTTCTCTCCTTAAAAAAACCCTCCACACAGCATCCACAATGATCACATAGCTCCTGAAGGAAATTATTTTCCTCGGGGCCTCCTGTGTGGGATTAATGTAAAAAATAATTATAATACATGTATAAAAATAAACTAATAAATTTAAAATTTGCACAATATATGTACATATATTGTGTAAATTTAAGAATGACATGTACCTACTGAAAATGGCGAGATAGTCTAAATTTTTGATTCCTGACAAATGAGTACCAACATTTAAATAATGGAATACTATACATATACCTATTAAATACGCGTAAGCACCCACTCGGTCATAAACATCTGTATAGTTGTAAGTCACTAATAATATTTGGATGATTTGTATAGCGCCGTTTTTGTGCAAAATCACCTTCCAAAATATCAAATTGACAAACTTCAATCAGTGTTTAAAGCAGCAGCACGGCTCATAACCGGGGTTTCAAAATAATCGTACATTTCAGAACACCTTCGTAACCTTCACTGGCTCAAGTGCCCTGAAAGAATCCAGTACAAACTGTGCTGGATGGTGTAAAAATCCATCAATGAAATGGCCCCACCCTACATCGCTATGAACTACGCTTCCCGGAAAACACTGGTCTGAGGCAGTCAACGCTTAGATCAGCAACATCAGCAGCTGTAGGCAGACTGATAGAACCTATGCGCAAGCCAAATACTAAGTTTGGTGATCGCGCTTTCGGAGTATCTGGGCCGAAGGCTTGGAATAAACTCCCTCCGGAACTAAGATCCATAACAAGTACAACAGAATTCAGGTCTAAACTAAAAACTTACCTTTTTAAGCTGTCGTACCCTTAAATTAAATATACCAATCCTAAGAGAAAGTCCAGTTACATTCAATGTTTCAATTAAGTCCTAAATCCTGTATCTAAATTTCGCCAATAAACAATTAGATAATGTTAATTAAGTGTTAATCTCAAGTGACCTACCAGGTAAGTATTGTACTGTATATTTTCTCCATAAATAGTTAAGTAATAACATAGATCACTGTAGAAATGTATTATAAGTTTGTACAGCGCCCTTGAGGTGTTTTTGCACAAAAACGGCGCTATACAAGTCATCCAAGTATTATTATTTATTATTATTATTAAGGGCGCTGTAAAAATATATAATACATTTCTACAATGATCTTTGTTATTACTAACTATATATGCAAATAATATACAGTACCATACTTACCTGGTAGGTCACTTGAGATTAACACTTAATTAACAAATTGTTTACTAGCGAAATTTTGATACAGGATTTAGGAGATAATTGGAAAATTGGATTTAACTGGACTTTCTCTCAGGAATGGTTTATTTAATTTAAGGGTATGACAGCTTAAAAAGGTTTGTTTTTAGTTTTTCCTGAATTCTGTTGCACTTGTTATGGATCTTGGTTCCGGAGGGAGTTTATTCCAAGCCTTCGGCCCAGATACTCCAAAAGCGCGATCACTAAACTTACATAGTATCTGGCTTGCTCTTAGGTTTAGTCTGTCTACAGCTGATGATGCATTAGCTAATAATCTTAGTTTTTAGTCACTAGTAATAAATCATAAGTGATAAGGTAAAGGTTAAATGCATTAATTATTATTTTCTCATGAAAAAGGTGCCAAGAAATGATCCGAATCGATGATTATTACTATTGGTGATTTTTCCCCAAAACCGGTATATTATAAATTATGTATTCATTAATTATTATAATTCATATTTTAATAGTTTAGACGAAATAAAAATAAAAATAACCAAATCATGAAGTATCTTCAGCGCTAAAACCCACATGGCATACGCTGTTCTTTGCCACTGTTGGCATATTATTTCACCAAAATTTACACATTATAATTTATTAGACGTTTTTGCCCGCTGAAAAAACGCAAAAAACGCCCGCTGAAAAAGATAAAAAAAGCTGCCACCTTTGCCGAGGAACAATATTATTTGTATACCGGGTTGGGTAGAGAAGTTGATTAATCAAAAAAATATGGAGGGTGTACCGGTAAACAAACCGCACGTGGATAGAACTTGAAATTTTCTCCATATTGCCGGTCTGCAGTTAGTTTTAATCACTTACTAACAGAAAACTCACAACAACTAGTAACAAAACCTTACTAAAAACTCGATAAATTCGTATTTTGTACGCTTTAGTTTTACCCTTTCCGTATAGTGCGACTTCCCATTCACAGCCGCTTGTTCTCCGCAGACCGGTAATATCCTTGCACCGTAAAATAGAAGTTTGGTTTGGTCTGCGCATTACTAAAAGCTCATTCGCTCCGCTCGCACGCGGCCAGTCGCTGCTCAGATTCTAAATTCGAAAATTCAAAGCGGTCGTCGGGAAAGTTTGTAGTTTCTACGCGAAAAGTATTCTGTGAACATTTTGAATTGCGAACATTTAAAAATATTGAATAGTGAGTAACGAGTGGCTACAGAACTTGTAGGACTGTTGTGTTTTCCAAGTGAATTGTTCTGAAGTACCTACCTACGTACGTAATAAGAATTTTACTCCCCCTAAAAATATTCCGCATTTAAAAAGTGACGCTTGGTTTGAACTTTTAATTGAAATGAATACATCTGAACTATTTCAAACATTAATAAACTCTGTTTGCTTGTGAATTAAGGACAATCTGTTGAAATACAATATAAATACGGAAGTTTATCTTGCGTAAAACATAAATATTTGTGGTTTATTAAAAAAAGGTGTTATAGTTATGAGAAAGGGTTAAAATCAACGGATTGCACACGTGAAGAATGGTTTATTAATTTATAAACAAAATTGTATATACATTTTTCACTGCGCTTTTTAAATGGATTTTTAAATCGCTACCAAGTGAGACTTGGCACTAAGGGTATGTTTGGGTCTCTTATCTGACTTTCTTATCTTAATTCATAATGTTGTTGGTTTTCAGGGAATAACCAAAGGTGGATTACCTTTACCTGGAGCAGATAGGTTTTTTTTTATATAGCCTGTGCTTAGTAAGGGTGGTGTATCTCTTGTTATCTTATTTCTACAGTTTGTTTTGATGCAGCTTTTAGGAAAAAAAAACAGATAAGGTACCTACTAAATAAATACGCCTTCTAAAAAGTTATACATTATGGATGAAAATGCAATTTCATCACATTTGAAATATTTGTTGAGTTTTGACAGCTTATATTCTGTCGACGAATCTAATTTAATTGAATTGTAAAAAAATGACACCATTTATCTCAGAAATATCTCAGGTAGAACCTTAAATTTATATTTAAAAAATCATATAAATTTACTATCATTTATTAGCATTTTTAATTGGTTCTTTTAGTTGTTTATTTTTAATAGTTTTGTTTGTGAATTCCACACAATTTATTGTAGAAATGTATTATATATTTGTTCAGCGCCCTTGAGGTGATTTTGCACAAAAACGGCGCTATACAAGTCATCCAAATACTATCCCAACTGCTCCCAACCGTCTGGAGCCAGTGAGACTATAGCATCTCTGATTGGGGTATGTTGTGAGGGGAAGGAGATGGGGAAGCGGGAGGTGGTGGATTACCTTGCTATTCATTTCTGGTCACCAAACACGGCTCATATCATTACAAGAAACGTTTAAATTCTGAATGGTGGTCTTATCCCAGGGTGATACTGAGAGTACCTTCAACTCTGGAACGTGCCAAAAGTATACCATATATTATTTTAAATGAGTAAATTGTGAAATAACACAAATTTATCAAACAAAATGTTAATTTTCGTAGCAGGGTTAGGCAGATATCGTATTACGTTTAAAATACCAGCTCGCAGAAAATTTTATTTTATTTATTTCAACAATTTTATATTTTACCGAATATTTTTATCTAGCCTTTCGATCCACTCCATCCAAGAAAACTTGCCGTGTACTTGAGTACCTACGCATGCAAGAAAAAAACATTTGCTTGGTTACCAATCTAACTCGTTCAATATAAATATTTACAGTGAGGCACCGCAAAACGGTTCCAAGCATTCCCAAATCAAAGCTACTCCCGCCAGAAAGCAGAACGCAGAAAACAGAACACAGAACAGCAGAAAAGTCCGCGTAAAGCTTCTGTCAAAGTCAAAAGGAACGACGCGATGCTCGAAATATTATCGTTATTATTGCCAGCCGTAAAAACATTTATGTATTATGTTTAGGGCCGGTACCTACCTAGCCAACACGGCATCTGGCAAGGAGAGTACCCCGAGCTGGTGAATGGAGACCAGATGTGGCGCGAAAGGTCCCCAGACCCCGAAATCTTGTAATAATGTACCCTTGTAGAGGAATGTTTACGATCCTGCCTTTGGCAGGTTCAATTTTGGCTCCTACAACAAGAACAAAACCCTAATAGAAATTGTTATTATTGCTAAGCTACGTGCTACCAGAAACGTTCAAATATACACATAACTCACGTCTAAATTTTCGAACATGATAATCGTATCAAAATAGCAAGAAGAGGACATTTTGACTACAGGCTTACTGCCATTTTATTAGAAGATCACAAATGAATCATAATTTGGCTTACTAACTAATGAACATCTAATCACAGTATTAAGATTGGTCGAGTTTTAGTCAGTCATTCATTTTTTGAGGTGTTTTACTAATGAGATGTTCTTATACAGTTAATTCATTTTAGGCCATTGATATCGGGATTATACGAATCACTTAACAAAATTATTTTTTATTTTTAAAGGAACACAATAGGAAATTTTATTTTTAAGTTTATTATAGTTAAGCGCACTTGAAGTGAAACAACACAAAACTGCGCTATATAAACGCTATGTTATTATTATTATTATTATCACTTAACAAATACAGAATATTTTTACTGAGGAGTTTTATTTAAATAAACAAATACTGTATAATTTTCACTATTTATGTGTAAAAGCCCCTAAAAAGGGCGTTAATAAATGAATAATTTGGATTATCATTTAACAAATACAGAATATTTTTACTGGGCGGTTTATTTAAATATAATAAATAGGTACTGTATAATTTTCATTATTCATGTGTAAAAGCCACTAAAAAATTGCTAATGCCGTCTCAAGCAACTTTTAGATTCTGAATTGTTGTCTTTCATCAGGGCAACAGTGGGAGCAACTACCACTCTGTGATCTGGTGAAAACATTCATAGATTTAACAAGTGGAAGTAACCTATTAATAATAATAATTGGATAATTTGTAGAGCGCCGTTTTTGTGAAAAATCACCTCAAGGGCGGTAAGATATTTATTTGTTCTTATATTCTCCCTGAATCAAATAACTTAACTTGAAACTGTCCAAGGTAACAATAAAACCCTAGTAATAAGACATTGTCATAGTTTGGGAAGAACATTATCTCTTGGAGAATCCGAAATTCTGTTAATTAACCTCAATACCATCTGCATCCGTTTGCAAATTAGCCTTAACTTTAACAAACGCCTTCCGATTCCGCTCTCCGTAGCAATTTCTGCAAATATGCACCAAGGAGGTGGATATTATTAAAGTAATTTTTAGAATGTAGGTGTAACGAGATTTATTTAAATTGCTCAAATTCACTGTCATTATTCTAGAATGTGTACAATGTTCATTGCATGTAAGTAGGTATCCTTAATTGCAGCAGGTTTGTTCAACCCAAAACTTTATTTTTTAACATTTTACTATCTAGCTTTCTGTTTTACCAAAAAGCTTATCCTCGATCAAAATAATAATAAGATTCATTAATTCAACTAATTCGTACAGTTACAGTAACGTTTCCGTAGACCACCATTCGATCAGAACTTGTTCTCCTCGAAATTGCAACCATATCGTACAAAGTGTAAGTAGTATTTACAAATACATTTATAATAAAGCACTGGAAATTCATGAAAAGACCATGAGAATCAATTACTTAGGTCTAGTAATGTAAACAGTCGCATATAATCCATTGTCTATGCCTGAAAATAAATGTCGTGATGTTAAGTTTAAAAAAATTGACACTGCAGGCAACCTGGTTTTATATATACATAACATCCTGATAACATGAATTAATGCAGTATCTTCTTAGAAAACTTGCCCAGATTCAATGCTATTCCATTACCTGTGTCAAATTGCAACGATTTCCAAAAGCATGTTACCAGTTAAACATTTTTACTATTTTTATATTCTCACGGCCAAAAGCATTTTTGTTGTTTGTTTTTGGGGTGTTATGCCGTGTTGCGCTAACTCCTTCTTTAGCCGACGTTTCGGACAGCGTTGCAGTGTCCATCATCAGGGCAGATCCGGTAGATCCGAAGATGTGAAAATCTTCGGATCTACCGGATCTGCCCTGATGATGGACACTGCAACGCTGTCCGAAACGTCGGCTAAAGAAGGAGTTAGCGCAACACGGCATAACACCCCAAAAACAAACAACAAAATTTTTTACTATTTTTGGAATCCGACCTAACTAAGAACCCATACTAAACTCGGTATATTTAATTCCCTCCCACTTCATATGCCAACTCGAATTAGACTTGGCTGTCGTTTGTCAACTGTGCGCAGATTTATTGCAATTTATTCCAGACATTTCGCGAAATTTCCTGCTGCTCATTTTGGCCTTTTCCATCGCCTTTTCGTCTGGTTCCGCGCTTCTGTTTTCTTTTAGTCTTCTTGCTTATTTTAACCCGCGACTGTAACAGAGATTCTGGCTCGAATTTCTATGCCAACACCCCGCCAAAGAACTACACAGTCAAATATACAGACTTGAGACGAAAACATACAAGACATCGTA
Organism: Hesperophylax consimilis; assembly: GCF_061612785.1. Classification (NCBI taxonomy): domain Eukaryota; kingdom Metazoa; phylum Arthropoda; class Insecta; order Trichoptera; family Limnephilidae; genus Hesperophylax; species Hesperophylax consimilis. The sequence continues at coordinate 8,312,081 of NC_142850.1, forward strand.
AAACACTGTTTTTCTTGAGGCCTTATAAGTCAATTTTGAGACAAATGTATATTGTTCTTGGTTTGAGTGAATGGTCTTTTACGCGCTGGTGAAGTCGATAATTTAGGTTGTTTATTAGTTTCAGCAGATGATTTTTTTCTGTTTTGGGCGACATTTTGAAACTACCCACTTTAGAAAAAAATTGAAACGAGGAATTGTCTCCGAGTATCACGTTATTTACATCTCGCTCGAGATTAAATAGTAGATAGGTATTGAATTACGAAGTTTTTAACACTATACACGTTTCTGAACGACTCGGGGATAATATCTAATAACAAAAAATTGTTCATTTTTTAATTTAAAATGGTTTTAACATGTACTGACTATGAAACTATTAAACATTATGTTTCACAATTTTTTCTGACAAATTCAAACTAATATTTTCCTCCTACGATACAAATAGGTGTTTCATATTATTAATGCGCGTGTACCTACATAGTGTGCACTACTGTTGTTCCTCGTATAATGTAAGTAATACAAGTTCACTTCGATAAACGAGGACACCGTTGGCTTTATTATAAATCTGTCATGCGTTATAATGACAAACTTACAGTAGCTAATCCATAAAATCTGTAACACCGATGACGTTCTCTTGGGCAAAATTAAGATATACAAAATACATGTCTACAGATACCTACAGATATTATCTGTTTACTGTTTTCATTATAAATATGTATTTCATCTGTATTCCATCCACTTGTTCATGGTTTATTTGTTTTTTTCTTCCCAGTCTGACGTTATCCACATGGTCAATATTCTTCGCGCTTGAAGAGTTCTCTTGTTTTCATATTATGTTCAGGTCCCACTGTTATGACTTGCGGTACGCCGTAACTTACATTCTCGCTAAACTGCCAGATTCACATGGCTCGTACGTCAAATAATTAATATGTGCGGCCAATTGTTCGATTACTGAGAAATTATTTATGTGTTCCCGATTGGGAAGAACTATTCAGCTGGCTAAATAATTATCAGTCACCTTGACAGACGTAATTCTTCACTTGTTTCGGCGTTGCTACTAATAGAATATAATATTTGCCAGGAGAGATCACAACAATAATGGCAACAGGTGCGTTTAGAATGGCATCTAACCACCTGCATGCGTCATGCTTACATATTTATAATTAGTATCTCAAAAGTAATAAAATTCAATGTAAACGCCTATTTCTATCCATTTTGAATTTATCATACAACTCTCATAAGATTATAATCTTATTCCGAACTTCTACACGCCCTATATTTCAGAGTGAGTTCCGAAGAAACGTTGAGAACATTGATCTTGGATTCATGTTTTACCAAAACGATGCGTTGGTATACATAATTCATCCAGAGTCTAGAGGTTAAATGTTTAGTTCTCGTGTACTGCAAAATAAATTGTTTGGATTTTTTTAAGTAAAGGTTTTGTATAGATGATCAGGTGGCTTCAATTCTTATAAATCTTCAAAGCTTATACTCTGATGTACAAAATACTTTTTTTTAAAGTTAACAGTTAGTAGGTGAGAGAGGCTGAACTACCTCATCTACTACATTTTATACTGTCTAATTGTATTGCCAGAGTTTCTTTTATTATAAACCTACAGATTTAAAAATTTTTCTCCAAAATTTGTGTGTTGTTAGGTTACTTTTTACATAATTCAAACTGCTCGAAGCAACTGGAACCATAGTATCTTCATTTAAGAAGGAAGACAACAAGAAGAGAGGAAGGAAGAGAAGTGACAGGGATTATTCGTGACAGCCATTATTTTGCTTTGGGCCTACAAGAATGTGCATTTGACTGGCAAACAACGCGTGGACCAAATCCAGTCGCATGAACGAGCTTACTATCATATATAACCATGCCAAAAATAAACTGCACTTTCAATGAAGCTATCTTGATTGGTGAAATGCCAACATTTAAAGCAGTGAATAGACTGCATAGCGCATAGTGGATCGATGCCTCACGACAAGGCTGACTAATTGACGGGAGCAGAATGATTCTAGAAGCCAAGAGTATTCAATGAACTGAAAGATAAACTTAGCTTCCTGTGGCGGCAAATCATTCATAAACCTTTATACTGCTAGTTCATCCACATTTCTCGTATCAATCGTCAGTTTTGAATCATCATACATAATACAATTCAGGAACTAGTTTGTGCTATCCTTTTCGCCCTAGGATCATCATCATGTTTATGAAATATTTTTTCTAATCGAACAAAAATAGTAATTTAAATAAGTTTTTTTACAGGTACCTATTATCTACATATATGGTTATTTCAAAACTTCTTCCATAGCTCATGACAGAAATGACGTTGGCAGTTAAAAATAGGTTAATTAACAGAGATATTCCAGGCGGATGTTTGTTCAACTTTCATGACATCAGTGCTTGCTGATATTTTGCTGCATCAGAATAGATTCTGGTTAAAATCTAAGATTAATAAAAACCATTTAGTGTGCTTTACCTGCATTAATGTTGCCAGATCCTTCCATTTCTTTCCTCCTCACAACATTCTTCAATAATTGGGCATGCCCGCTCCATTGTCTCCGGTCAGTAGTGTTCACATACTGAACAAATCCTCAAAACACCACTCCACGAGAAGTGAGGTAACTGCTCATATTCCTAATTTAGATCCACTCCTTATTCACGTGTGTTTACGAATCTGCACGTGCGTGATATTAACCAAACGGTTATTGTTCTCTAACACCTAATAATTATTTTCGGTTTTTACTGCTTCTGCTTGTTCACATCCTCTCTCCTTGATAGCCATCGCCAGATTGGCTACGATTAATGTTCGCGGAACTTTCAGATGTTAGTGCTCATGAAACATATTTATTAAAACTTCTACATAGTGATCATTCTATTTAATCTTGCATACTTTGCGTATTTTTATATTATTGAAAGTTTTCTAGGAAAGTACCTATGCGTGACCTCAAGTTTTAACACAATAAACCAAAGACTTAATATGCATCTTTCTCTGTGTTACAGTATTCAAAGAAACTCATTTAGTAAATGGTTTCTTCTCCTTATTCAGTTGCCCATATATATTTTAATTGGAAGATGGCAGCAACGAAGCCAATATTCAGTTGCAAACATCAGAATAATGCACAAACAAAAATGAAGTCCGGATCTTCTATATTCCCCTATAGAAATAGGTAGATTCCCTTAAGATGTGGCAAGGTTTCATATATTTATATTTGGTTAAGAATCACAACCTCTGTCCAGGGTATTTTGAGGGTTAGCCGATATATCCACATTTCGGATGCTTCCATTGTACTGTATATTATCTCCATGTGTTGTTAGTAATAACATAGATCATTGTAGAAATTATTATATATTTGTACAGCGGCCTTGAGGTGATTTTGCACAAAAACGGCGCTATACAAATTATCAAAATTATTATTATTATTATTATTCCATCTCCAGTGTCGGCGATTGATTGGTCCAAGTTTGAACCCACTAGTAAAACAGAGAAAATATCACTAAAACATTCTAAAAACTTGTATAAGGTCTTGGGTAAAAAATAGATTTTTCATCGAGGGGCTTAGTGCTAACCACGGTGAATTATGAAGTATGAGATTGTGGCCGTCAGTTGTATAAATGTATGTAATAAATGCATTGCTTGACTTACAATGACAGTTCCGCTCAATGCATTCAATACTCAACAAGTCAATGGTTATCAATGTCACATCATTATTATAATAATGGCTATCGCAGATTATATAAAATTATAATATCATCATGCATCGCTTTAGAAACCACAACATGTTCTCACATATTATTAAAATCTCCTTACGACTTCCATAACAGCAATAAGTCAAAATTATCTGTATTAGACACCGGGTAATGCAACCACATATATTCAAACTGCATTTACGGAGCCACCGCAATAATTCCACGTTGCAATTCCTCGATGCATACCACTATTAATATATTCAGATGTCATGCGAATTAGTGATGCATGCTGCACCGCCTTATAAAACACTGTGTCTGTATCGACAAGATGTTGTGACGGAACTAATTCAAGCAATCGTTTCTTATGCTGGGCCTCAGGTCAACTGCAGTTCAACTCCAATGGACATCAGCGTGCTCATAAAATTGTGACCAATCAATAATGCGGAGGACCTGACGCTTGTACAACAAATTGATCTTAAATGGCAGTTTATTTTACTACTCGTAATTGATGGCTTATGGATTGCTTTGAATTTAACTATGTTACTGCAGATGGTACAGATGCAAGAAGGGGTACATGTTGCTGAATTTTCTGACGTGTAAACTTGACTAGCGTGTGTTTAATATTTCTCATATTCTAAAATACCTCCGTCAATTTTCTTTCACACTGCTGGGATGTAGATTGTAGATGTGGTGATTGTGTACTTGAAATAGGGTTCTTGATACCTAATGCTCTGTTACCTTGATCTGTAAATAAAACTGCTCCGCACGCATCCGTCTGAGAAATCGCGTTTCTACTACATTTGGTTTGATTTAAAGCCCGCTGTCAATCACTTCCATGCATTAGCACTTACAATAATAATATCATTAAATAAATTCACCGCTGATATTTTAATGCTTTTGCACCTTATATTCTGTTTATAGTAATCTTATTAAAACATGTTTAACTGGTTTTTTGACTTGGTACCGGAATCATGTTGGCCACTTCCAAGGTAATTTTGGTGAACCTTAACCGAATTTCTAAACTAAGTCATAACTCAGTCTCGTGAATTCTACATCATGCCATCGTTCCCAATGCCCGTGAGTAATTAAATCAAAATAACAAACGTAAAGATTTCACGTCCGCCGAAACCAGCGTATGATTTACTGTTATAGTTCAACTTGCTGGCTTCGTCCAGAGCTTTTATTTTAGACCACTCTTCGATCACAATTTGTATACATTTAGCCGAGAGGCCAAACAAACACACGGTGAAAAGTTCGATGCAGAGCTTTTCGAACGAAGCTTTTCAGCCGTAAACGCGTTTATGACCAAAAGCTTCACTTGAAGGGCACATACGGGGTGTACGGTTCATGGTAAATAACGCAATGGAGTATGGAGTGAATAAAGACCATGGTTAATGTCGAGTGACAAGGAGTGGCGACTATAAATAGAAAGGATGCCATTGTGGCAAAACCCCCTTGATGTAGGTACATGATATGACACTGATCGCCAATATGGACCACACACAGTTGAAGTTCATCAAACTAAATAAATAACTATCACGCGCCGATTTATTCTAACAAGGTTAAGCAGAGAGGATAGAACTACCCACAACTCTGTTTCAGCACACATTTCATATATCGTCTCATTCATACCATTTTGTTATTCTGATTCTTGACATGACCCGACTTAAGTGATTTACCTGATCGTGTCATGTTTTCCGTTATTTAATGTGAATTCCACTGCACCTAACTGCTCCCAACCGTCTGTACTCAGTGAGACTATGTATATTCATTTGTACAGAGCCCTTGAGGTGATTTTCACAAAAAACGGAGTTAGAATCTTTACACTTTTACCTGAGAAGGTTTTCATTAAGATGGTGTCTTCTTCAAAATGGGATAAAATTAGGATTAGTAGAAATGCACCTATTATAATGTATTGGCCACCATGAAACAGCCCGTTGCCTAGCGTAATGATTCATTGTATCAATATCTTGTAAATGTCAAATAAATACCATGTATTTCATAAATAAAAAATGACCAAATTGGAATGACAAATGAAAGTAAACCAATTTGAAATTGTGTTAAGCACGTCAAAAACCAACAATTATTCCTCGTATTCAATGATTACATAAACCTCTTTGGATTTTGAACTGTGCCAAAAGTACTGGATAATTTTACCAGTTACGATGCCATTTAATTTGCATTGCAGTAAGATACGTTGTAGTACTTTTGAGATGATGACGTCAAAACGCCCAGTTCATGAACATGGCTAACAATACTTCGCATTCCGTAATAATTGTTTGGAGAAATCATCCGGCGTTTACGAACGCACTTAACACAAGTATAATGAGCGTCCCTGATTGTAATATTGTCTGTACACAAAAGAAAGATTTGGAACACAGACATATTATTATATGGAGAACAGGTGATTTAAACAATCCATGGCAAATTTAAAAGACATATTCGTGATTCACACTGATACTGCGAAACTAAGTGGGGTGATTATTTATGATTACCTACCTAAATTTTTATTTTATTTTATTTAAATCAAATAACGTAGTAATGAAAAATCATTTGTTTTCGATTTAAAAATTTGACCACTAGAAATACTTTGGATGCTTTTATTAATTACTGCGAGAATAACTCGTTTTGGCCTATAAGCTTTTTGTAAGCCTAGAAAAAAATAAGTATCAGCCCATAAAAACTGTTTTTAAATTCAAATTTTCTTACTTATGAACCCATTTTTTGCTATGGTTTTATTGTATAATGTGGAAAAGTTAGTTCTTTAGAAAATTATCTTAAAACATTTTAATATGTGTGTCGATGTTTTTTTTTTGTGTAAATCAAAACAAGTTGCTGGTGTGGCGTGGGAATTTAAACCTTATAGCCTTATAACATAAGGAGGGTTATTGTTAGCAGAATGATTCCAATTGTCACACGACGCGGTGCATCGCTTTAACAAAAGATAGCCGAGAAAAGATAAATAAATAATTTTTTTAACCTACTTACGCCCTTTTGACAATGAGTTCGGCAAACATATATAATATGTATTTTGCAAACAAGAGATGACGAACCTTAGCATGTAAAAATATAGCAAAGCTCACCCTACGTTTTGGAAAGTTATAAAAATTATATGACCATATCATGACTTTTTCGATAGATTATCTCGAAAAATCATCCCGTTTCACTGTTTAATGAATACGTGTATTGAAAAAAATAAAAAATCCATTTTCAAGTCAATCGCAGTAAGTATTGGTGTAATACACCTAATATACACAGGACTAGGGACATGTATTTGAGAGTCCAGAAATAAGTCTGTTTATTTTAGCTTCGGGTTCCTGGTATTTTGATTTGCGTAGATCGATCGGGCAGTTCATTTTGGTATCGAAATACAGTTTTCAGACAGTAATAATAATTGCTCTACACAAATATTTTGGCTTCAGAGGCTCCTCCCATAACCTTGGATCTTGGAAGAGGTGGAAATAAATTTCATTTTACAGAAAACAATCGTTTGAACTTTTGAACAACAATTAATATAGATCATTATATTCATGATAAAAAAAACTTTACGATTTTTCTGGATGAACGATGTTTGCACTAGAAATAAACAAAACTCTTGATTTACTGATAGAAAATTCTTAGAAACACGCTGTTCAGAACGATAGGTTACAGAGGAAAAAAACCGCTTTCTGCTGCTTTCCTGATGCGCGGATAGTGTCAAAAACTTCATGTGTTTTAATTAATGCCTGGTTATAATTAATCATTCAAAATGTTTGTTTTTGTTTCAGGACTGCAAAATGGTGTGCTGAAGGATAGATGAGGATATTTGGTTGGATTTGGCGGCAAAATAAACAATTTGCTAAAATGGCTGCCTCAAATAATCTCATTCTCCTTGCTGTAGCTGTTATTTACTGCAGTTTGCCGGCTTTATCATCGCCCACTGCCAGAGAAATTGTTTTAGGTAAGTCATTCTAAAAGGCTTGTAACGGTAAATTTATTTTAAGATGCCTGATAATAATGCCAGTAATTTTCTAAAAACCAAGTTCCCGAGAGCCAAAATCTCAATTGCATTGTTAAAAGGTAAAATTAAACGACAAAATAAATGTGTCAACTATGTCTCATTCAATTTTAGAAGATGAATTAATTTATTTTGTCTGACAGTTAGCTTGCCCGCCTTCGTTAACTGTCTAAAGTAACATAAATTTAATGGAATATTTCAAAATTGGGCAGATATTGATCTTCATAAATGCTTTTTTTTATTATCCGGGATTTCAGCTATCGGTTATTTCGGAATCATGTCCCACAAAACTTTTTATCTTCAAACCCTAGTTACCCTGCTTCTTAAAATATTGACCAAGAATTTGTTTGTCCAAATTATAGATATTTGCCTTTGAAAACAATCTACCTACGAAAAACTTTGCTTCCTCTATCGACATAGTTTTATTGTCTTCATTGTAAAACTCGAAGCCTTTTGATGAATTTACCTGTGATTTGCTCTACCTATTTGCTATAACAGCTTCAACATCTTTTTGTTATTGCCAAACGCTCTTGAGTTGATTTTAATCATTTCAATCACTGCTACATAGCAATGTGAATGCATCATAACATGATTTACCGCAATTTAAATAACAATAGGAACCTACTTATGTTAAACCACCAATAAAAATCGAGAAAAGCTTGTATTAAGAAATTGGTATTCTCAAAAACAGCATACAAAATGATGCGTTGGTTAAAATATTGACAAATTCAAAGCATCTCACAGAAGACCGTCTTTCCCTTCTCAAAACTAGAATCGCTTCGTACATCTCCTTCAGCTATCATCAGGATATCATAATGTCTCAATTCGATTCGCCTCAAAAGTTCCCCGTGACTTTAGCCACGGGTGACATCCCTTTTCAACGTAATCCTTAACATGTCCTCTGTCAATTAAAAGAAAAAGCACATAAATCAGAGACAGCCGGTGTCATGTCCTTATGTTTAGCTTTGGGTGTTATGATTTGTCTTATTTTTACCGCATACAACTTACTAATAATTGCGGCCTGGGTTATTTTGGGGGACAAATAATACACCCCGACTGTTGTCTGCGAGTTAAATGTCATTTTCCTCGGAACGTACATCCGTCATACCGCGACACGGTGTGTCAGATGGGAAGACGACCTCTGAAGAATAATTTGCTGTAGCGTGGATTTAATTTCCGTAAAATAATTAAGCAGTTCAAAAAAATTATCGCTATTTATCTTAACACACTTTAATCGGGAAGAGTAGTTCTACCCGTTCGGTCGATTGATGCTTAACGTCGGGAAGGGTAGTTCTACCTTCTGCGCCCGCCTCATTTCAATGGCAGAAAAGAAGAAATTATCCGATGTCTTTATATGAATATTATATACCAATCTCTTTGTAAAGGTCCCAACTATACGTACATAATTATCAAATTGTAATGCAAGTCTTTTTTTTAATATTTATCTTGGAGTCTTTTGTGTACAGGTAACCTCAAGAGATGGAATGACAGCAGAGTGTGTACGTTGCTAATAATAAGCGGTAGTTTCCATTCGCTTAACATACTTTTCCAGAGAAAGGGTTAAATACTAAGTTATTTTGTTAAAAAATAATTTAGGAGAATCAGATAAATTAATTAAACTCTGAAGCAAATAACATAACATCTGGTTTCTGGTCCTCCTTCGAGTCCCTGCCTCTAATACCGGGAATTTGTCAAAATCATGTCTGAGGAGATGGTGACATCTGTCGGAAGGATCTGGATGCTTCATCCATCAAACTGAGGTGAATGGTACGCAAGAATCATCATATGTGACGGCCGGACGAATTTGTTGGCAGTGAGACATAAGGAACCGTCATGATAAGATCACATAGCTGATAAATATTGTTGTAGGTGCGAAAGATTTATTAGAAAATTTGAATCTAATCTATTATCTGCAATTCGTTCACAATTTTATCTTTCTTCTAGCGAATGAAAAATCGAGTAACCATCTCTTGGAATCTATTGTACCAATCATGTTGTGCCCAATCAGGGATTTAGAAAGAATGGTAAGAATTTTATAATTTCAGAAAAATGTTTTGTGCCTATCCAATATTCAAACATGCATCATTCTCCTTTGGCTCTTGTATGCCATAAAGAATTTGCCTATTATATCTACTTAGAAGGATGTTGTTTATGTTGGTTATTTTGATATGAGTAATCAACGTCTTTACCAGTTAACTAAATAATTAGTTTAGTAAATAGTTAAGTTATAACATAGATCACTGTAGAAATGTATTATAAGTTTGTACAGCGCCCTTGAGGTGATTTTGCACAATAACGGCGCTATACAAGTCATCCAATTATTATTATTATTATTATTAATTACTATAGTGATCAATAATTTAAGAAGATTTTTCAGATGCAACAGGCCAAAATGTTTTCGGTAACTTGTAAGCTAGATTAAAAAAATATGCACCAAGGATACAATAGATGGGAAGGCTGATAGAGATATGGATAGAAATGTAAATGCAGGTAACTCCGAATGGAGTGCTGAACGCGGTTGGCGCTAGCAAAAAAATGGCCAAAGAAGCCAAAATAAGAGTCCGAATAATAGAATAAAAATAATATAATAATAGAATAGTATTTATAAGACGATGTATGAATATGAATGAGGCAAGGGGTGTGTTTGGCTGTCCGTCCTCTTGGCCGACCCCTGCGGGAAACGGCGTGATTAGTTAGTTAACCAAAGATTAGGAACTTCTGTGAAATCTGAAATTCTCAGGTCATAATGAAATGGACTGAAACGTTTAAAGATTTGTTGAAGTGTACTTCACGAAAACTGCTGTTTGACTAACATTTTCATGAAATAATAAGTTCCAATAATTATCAACATCAACCCGTTCCTTATTCTATATAATGGATAGTGCGAAAACGTAATAAGTAACCGAAGGTTACTTATTATGTTTAAGGTACTGCTTAACATCACAAATATCAACCAACATCCAAAAGTTTTTTTTTAAAATACTGATTGTTTTAAATTTGATTAAATGTATTTGAATGAACCTATCAAAATTAGCAAACCTGATGCCAGAGCAATAGTTGAAGATATTTTGCCGATTTTTCTGAGATAAGTGCAGTTTAGTCACATCCTAAAAACTTTTCTGCTCCAATGGTTGCTTCTTTACCCCGATATTTATTTTTGTCCTGATTCATGTTTCTGAATTTGCAAACCTGCTCCCAGAGCACTCATTGAAGACGGCTTCTGCATTAGCTCTGGGCAGATTACAGCTTGGTTCCGATCTTAAACATTGGGGGAGCTCTTAGATGTCGTTACAATTGGATAATGGGAGTGTAATGCGATGCAGAGACGAACAACAAGCTGCAATTACCGTCGTTAGATACGTAGCGCACTTACTGATTATGGACCGTCTTCGGAGCGGCTGGGTGCCATCCGTTGGACAAAGTGATCAACTTTTCGGTGCCTATGAACTCTATAAGTCTTTTGATTTAGAAAGCCTCTGACAAAACGTATCTAATATTTATATTACCAATATGAGCACACGTTTAAAATTGAATCCATAAATTATGTCAGATTCGCGAAAAGCTCTGTCCTGACTCCGAGAAGCGTGCGAGCTAGTACCTTATCAAGCAAAAGTTGAACTTCTTTATTCCATGATTTGAACATTTGCAAATTTACCAAATATTACAATTGATTCGTTTCCCTTTTTGAACATTTTTAAAAATTTGTTGGCTGGGAACTTCCTCGAATGCTAGGAGCGCGGTGTGTATAATTGCGGACAGGGCTATTGAGTTTTGACTGATTTTAATATTGGTTTTTCACAAAACAAGACTCCTTTAAAAGCGTTTTGGGATCCAAATTTCTAATCGGGTCATAAATTTCCAATACAAAACTTTGTTTTACGTGACGAAATTCAAATGGGATAGTCAGGTAAGTAAAAGAGAGACAGGGCTCGTGCTAAAAGGTCCAGAACCAAATGTTAATAAATCAGTGGCGACATTTTTTTCATTCCAAGTTGTATGGAAGGAGCTAATAGTTTTCTTTTGTTATTCTATGGCGCAAGCTCTTTTACGAACAACGTAATTAGGTTTTATTGGCAAAGTGGCCGATTGTAAAAAACACAGACGAACCACAAAATCAAACAATAAATTCATAGTTCCTGCAACAGACGAAAATTCAATGTTTTCAGTAATTTAAAAAAGTATGTATTTCTAAGAGCAAATATTTTTCAATTTCCAGTCGAAATAACAACATATTATGAATACACTGTTGAATATCTCACGCTCCTTTATGGTCTCTTCTCTCCCATGTCCCATCCCGTGCCTAATGCATCTCGGTGGTTCAGTCACAGTACGGAATAAATCAGAGGCACATAAATCATCCAATTTGTTGTGATTTTCATCACTTGCCATCCTCTCATCTCCACCGGACCATCACTTCTGATCTATAGACTACAATGTGCTACATATTATGGAGTGAAGCCACTCGTGTGAGAGTTACTCATCCTTTCAGATCAACGCCAACATTCAGAACATGGCTCACACCATTTGATTATATTTTTTGTTTTATTTCAGTTTCATTTTTTTAACATCAATAATAACAGCACAGGAGATTTTAGCGTGTAGCTACCTAATATCCTACTCAATAGAAAATAAAACATAGAAAATTGAAACGGCAGGAAATATCAATCAGATTAATAAACTCCATTGTGTTTTAGTTAACATAGACTTATTGAATTAGACTTGGTCCAGTGGAGTGACTTTTAGATTTATTTTCTCAATAATGGACATGTCATTCTTGGACTATTATATCATCTTTTTCCTAACTTTGAATATTATCTAAACTAGAAATTTTATTTTTGTCATATTTAAGAACAGTATTAATAATTTTGGAACATGTTTTGACCAAATTTTCAAAAAAAAACTATACTTTCAACCAAGAAACTGCAAATTTGATAATTGATCTAAGTAAAAGCCAATTCCCGTCGGTGGCATTTATTTTTTCTCGGAAGTTTGTTTCAATTTATAATTGTGTTTCAAGCTAATAAATATTACATATAATAATTTGTTAAGTAAAAATGTTTCGTTGTTTGATTCAAGTAAAGAATTAAAGCTGTTAATGCAAGTGTTTAAAGCAAGTTTGCTTTGTTTAGGGTCATTACTCTTGAAACTGTATGGCATTGTAAAGTGTCTTCTACTGGCCCGATGATTTATCAGATCGAAAAGCAGTCCTGTAAGAATAGCAATTAGATACGGAATATAATTGTCAACTTTATTGACCATTAATCGCGCTTCTGTATGCATTTACAAACAGTTGCTTGCAACAGTCAAAGACGCGATGCAAATAGAAAATGGACAAGCGATTGATGTTCATTTTCATCTTGTACTAATAATTTATCGACACCAATAAGATTTTATAAAATAGTCCAATAAATTGACCATCGTAGATACAGGTTAACCCTTAGAAGATGGCTAATACTTTGTAAATATCTCAAAGCCAAATTTAATATTGAAAATAATATTTTAAATAATTGACAGGCATCAATGTTAACGCTTTACTTAGGAATTTTCAAGGACAATATTGAAATGTATTCAAAACTTTTAAAACCTAGCTCTATACACTGCACATTGCAGTGCACCTGAAGGTAATCCTAATATCACTGAACTGATGTTGTTGTTGGTCGTATCCTTAGAGTTAATCAGCGATGTCATAGCGATTACCATTCCCATAGAATCTATAATTCGTATATTCTGCGTTATCGATGCTTTGGAATCGGTATCAAGCCATTTCGCAAAGTCTTTCACTGGGCATGTAGAGCGAATGAGCGAAGAAAGGAGTGTAAGGAGAGTATAAGATGCAAATGTGAATGGTAGCAGAAGTCGGGGACGCCCGAGGAAGACATGGCACGACCAAGTGAATCAGATACTTGAGTCGGGCCATGTCAAGAGTCAGAACAATAGAAGAGTATGTATGAGACGATGTATGAATGTGAATGAGGCAAGAAGTGTGTGCCAAGACAGAGTTGTTTGGCGGTCCGTCCTCTCTGCCTACCCCTGCGGGGAAACGGCGTGATGGTTAGTTAGTTAGTTAGTTAGTTAAGTCTTTCAACACCTGTTTCATACATTTTTTTGCAAATAGTATTGCGCTACGACGGAAACTTAACCCGCAACCTCTAGATTATCGACATAAAGTCAAATACAATCACTACCACATTAAGTAGGCCATCAAACATGAAACCAATTATTTATGGAGTTTTCTAGGAATCCCTAACAGGTATAATGCTGTGGTGCTTTCGATGCTAGAACATATTGCAAATAACAGCGAGAACTCGTATAAGCAATGAAGCGTTACGTTATATCCCATAATTCCTTCCTTCCAGCGAAACGTTATATTATTATTAATCTCATTTGTTCTACAGAATCCGTTAGAACAACTAGGAATATAATTCAACACATTATTCATTGAACCTCCTTCGTGGTAATGCTATTAAAGTCTGGTAGCTTTTCGTCGAAGTTATTCCAAAAACTTATTAACGGAAAAACCGTAATATTTTTGGTCTCAAAAACCTTTATTAAAATTTCATTAGTTGCTGCTCAATTTTGCCTGACTCCTTGACATTTTTAGTTTAAACCATCACGGAACTTTACGCAGTTATAACAACTGCAGACTAGCAAATTCAGTCACTTCTAACTAATCATTTAAAAATATTGAAGTTCCCTGGTTTGGCCACGTGCAACGCCTTTCATGTGCTTATGGGTGCGAATATAGACTCTAGTTAAATATGGAAATTACTTTAGGAGTGTACTGAACTATGGTATCTCAATATTTTACATTATATCGTTAGCCCTGGATTTCAATAAAGTTCTCCGGGGCATTTGGCGATATCTCTTCATTCCACAACATGGCTTGCTAGAGCCTTTTTTCCCCATCTAGGTAGAACATTACCAGCATAGTCAAATTCGTGTTTCCATCAGTAATAATTAGTGCTTTCACTTCCAACAGTTGTTACTAAGATCTCCGAGGGTGATAGCTTGGAACTATGGTGACATTAACCTAGCTCCCTCACTAAGTTTCTGAATATTTCATTTTTATATGTATTTAAGGTACAGTTGAAAATGTCTACATCTCTATATTTTATGTTTTGTCAACACGTCGAGGGCTTAATGTCAAATAACGTAATCTAAAAAAACATTTAAAAAATTCTAGAGCTTATAGTCAATCAACGTTATCTACAAAAAAAATACTAGTAATTTCTAGGGCTCAATTTCAAACAAGACTCAAAGTCAAAAAGACGTACGAGTATTAATTATTGGTATATTATTTTGTGTACATACAGTTGTTGTTTGATTTTAAGCCCTCGAATTATTGGAATGTTTTTTGCAGATTAATTTGCTTGAATTCCTATACTTGGAGGTCCTAGAATTGCTTACATATTTTTTTGTAGATAACGATGTTTGACATTAAGCTCTCGAAGATCAATCAAACAATATCCCACTTCAACAACCATCTAAAAAGTTTCATACTTTGTGAACATCATAATACCATTAAGTATAAAATGTTATTTTTGAGAAGGAACTCTAAGATGAACAATAATTTTGAGTTGGAATGTATTCATTTATTCCCTTGGAATTAATATTTCTCAAGTAGCAGGATCGTTATCCTTCAAGAAGGGCATAATATAAAGAACGCACTTGACACTTTTAGCGGTAGCAAAAAACATTCATATTTACACAAGCTAAGTGGTAATGGAGACGGCAGCTGATATTTGCCAAAAACTACTTGAAAAGTTAATCCAGAACATCTCTCTTCTACACAAATATTTCCTTACTAAATTTCGTAAGGGGACTTGTACCTCTTACTAGTGATGGTAACATATTTCAGCGATAACTTTAAACTTTACACTATGAGTAGGTAACTATTTTTCATGGATCATGTATTTTCCAAAGTGAGAAATGTAGAGATTGGCAAAGAAAGATGATTAATTAGTAATAACAATTAGTATCAAAATAACATTTAAAGTAATGAGTAAGGTAAAAAAGGGACGCTTAGATGGTTTGGGCATGTACAGCGAATGAACGAAGAAAGGAGTGTACTGAGAGTATACGACGCCAATATGAATGGTAGGAGAAATCGGGGACGCCCTAGGAACACATGGCACGACCAAGTGAACCAGACATTCGAATATATAAAATGGATACTTTCGTGAACCTAAACAAACTTTGAAAAAATCACGTCTAAATATTTTCAAGGAATTCTCACCTGAGCAGTTTTACGCTTTAAATAGCTTTCTTCGTGTACACTTTGCAAATTATTTTATAATGTGGGCCTCTTACGCAGTGGAAGACTGTTGATAAAAAGCTCTCGTTCCAGACTCTGGTTTATTTCAGAAGTCCAGACTAATTTAAGATCAAACCGGCTAAAGTCAAAAACTCGCTAAAGCAGCGGCTAAGCAAAATTATAATTTCTTTTCAATTTTACAGGCACTCAGTAAAACGGTTGCAAACATTTACGTTTTATACTGACACACCCATTACGAATTGGTTTATACCTTTCATAAGGTTCATTTGGTTAGTTCAAGATGAACAATCAAATGAGCGTATTACTTTTTTGGTATTTCTGCGACATTACTTAGTAAATGGTGCAATTTAGATTACAAGTGGATAAAACCAATCTCCACTTGGCAGATGTAACATTTTCTCAGTACTGATGCATAAAACGCGCTTGAGGTGATTTTTCACGAAAACGGCGCTATATAAATTAGCCAAAAATTAAAATATTGTTATGGAGCAGAATTGTGGAAGACGTGAAAAGCAGCATTGAAGAATCTAGAAGTCTTTGAACTCTGGATGCATTAATGCATACTGAGAATTCTCTGGGCAACCCGAGTAACCAAAATCGTTGCATCTTATCCTGTAGGATAGCCATCTGCCATCGATCTCCTTAAGTGGTTCGCTACGTTTGGTGAGTTAGCAGGGGTGCCCGGGTTCATGTTTTGGGGAGACCCTTTGACCTCTACAACTGGTCTGTCAACCCATCGAAATGCGCCGCAGTGGAAGGAATATTTTCATATGTCCGTCACTCCTGGACACACTGATCCCTAGATTCCTACCCGATCCTCATACCTTTTACCTTCCCAGAACTTCTTCTACATCTTTTCATTAAAAAAGACCCTCCACACAGAATCCCAAAAGATAACATGAGGCCCTGAGAGAAATTATTTTCCTCAGGGCCTTCTGTGTGCTGTAATTACCAATCAAACAGGATAATAACTAATGTGAACTACAGTGATTTGATGAAATAAAACAAAACACGAGGAACTTAAGAGAGATAACCAGAAACCCGCAGAAGTGACAATGATTCCCAGGGGCAGCCACGACTGTCCAAAGCCAAATTATGTCAAACATATAGATCGAATATTATGTCGATACTAAACAGAAATTTTTAAACTGCTTCTAAAGGTTTCTTGAGTTTTTCCTTCCAGTTCTGGCGTTCGAAAGTAATCGCTGTTGGTTTCGTATTCATGACGTCTGTATTATTTTAGAGCGATCATTTGGAAATTCCTTGGTTTCCATAACTCATTTTTATTGTTTTAGGTCAACAATAGTTTCTTTCATTTGGCAGCCTGTAAGTAACCAGATGTTTTTAAGAGTTCAGAGATTTGAAGTTTACGACACATATTTTGACAAAAGAATCGTAGAAACTGAAAATAAAATATATTATTCCGTAGGTGCTCAATTTTATAACAAATGAGAAGCAGCCATTAAAAAAAATGAAATATATTCCACGAAGGAATAATTACGTCACATTGTTCATATTTAAAATTCTTGGAATTTTTTTTTATTATTTTTTGTCCGCTTTAGTTATTGGTCTACCAGTCTTATATAAAATAATAATTTGCCCGAATCGATTGATAATATTAATGTTTTAACTGAACGGAGTCAATGGAACTATCCAAATTCAGAAATGAAGTGGGGATGAAAAAAGTGGGAGAAATAATGGGAAAAAATATAGGGGAAAGTACCTGGCTATTCAGATCTGACCATTAAACTCCACTACTGTCATTTTAAGCAATGCAACATGTCGTATCGGAATTGTCCAATGGTGGATTTTCACCGGGTAATGTTTTACCATTAACATCGTTTAAGTATCAAAATCGTATTAGATACCTACCAAATCAATTTAAATCTCCCTCATTTCAGAACGTCTTTATAAATACATGGACCGAGTTAGTAAATCTTTAGCGCATTTCCTCACGATTTTTCTACCGAATCACATCTGTTCCCGTCTTATTGACCCCAAATGTCGACGGCTTGACATTTTAAAACCAAGGGATCGAAATAAATCTCACCTCCAGGAATACGAATCAACCGGCAAGTAGGAAGGGACTTCATAAATAAAGCTTTTCGTGTTATTTAGATTAAGTTCATGTGGGAAGTGATGAAACGGATTTTTGATTAAGTGTCTTTAAATCCGTTGAGATCTCTTGATTGAAAAAATTAGCACGGGTAGTGATTTATTTTTGTGAAATTAAAATTTTAAAAAAAAATCTATTATTAATACGATTTCGGGGTTTTGAAATCAAAAATATATTTAATAATAATGAAATATGGTATTTGTGAAGTTTTATTAAAAGTCAGTCGTTCGTGTCTTCGCTTTGCTACGAAATCTTTGATTGTCAGAGTTTAGTGTGAAGTCTGACATGTCTTTTGTTTGTAGCCCTTTGAAGTTCAAAATCATTTGAAGTCCAAGAAACTCTTGCGTCAGCTAGGTCCTATTTCTGAACCCTGTGGATATAAAGCATAATCTTTTTTAAGGAAATGTTGGGAATCGTAGGAGTAAAAAGTTGAAACGAATCATTACGCTAAGTTAATAATATTAATATCTATATGAAAACTAAAAATGATATAAGTGGGTACCTAATGGTATCCTTTCCGGTAAGAGTATTTTTTTTTTTTACTTCGAAAATAGCCGCTGTTCTATTCCATCCCTGACAATGTTTTTTTCTTCATTAAAATATTACTTAAATTTTGATATATCTTTTTCATTCATCCATACAGTGTATCCATCCCTTACATTTATATGTATCTATAATAGACCGCAAAACCAGTTTGCATTACAATACCAAAATATTTCTGTGTAATTTCCACACTTTTACCCAGATATCTTTTTTTATTGACTGAGCATGGCAAAGTCGTGTCTTTAATCGATCGTTTTAAATTTCTATCTATTTTAAATATGTTTGAACGTTCTGTTTCCGGTTCAAAATGGCAGCCGTTTGAATGGTTTAGTAAGGGTTATTTTTTCAAATGTGCAACCATCGTGTTTATTTGGACTTCCTTCAATAGTATGGTACCTTCCTGCCTCAAGAAAGTTAAAAAAGAATTTACTTATTTTTTAATGATGAACAAAGGATAAAAAACAATAATTAGTCGCCTGAAATATCATTATAAATTGAAAATATCTTCCGAGTAAAAATAAATGCCGCCGACGGGAATAAATGCCGCCGATGAGAATTTCCTTATTTGAAATGTTGCCTTTTTTTAGGAAATTGTGTGATTTATAATTAAGTAGGTAATTATTTAAATTTTATGATATTAGAGGAAATTTTGCTTTTGATTTATTAAATGAGAGAAAATTGAAACTAAAGTACACATTTTAGGTGCGATGTCTGCTGTTCACGGTCTAATTTCGTTCCTACGTATATAACTAACTAACTAGCTAACCATCACGCAGTTTCCTCGCAGGGGTAGGCAGAGAGGATGGACCGCCAAACAATTCGGTCTTGGCACACACTCCTTGCCTCATTCATATTTATACATCATCTCATACATACTGTTCTATTATTCTGACTCTTGACATGGCCCGACTTAAGTATCTGATTTACCTGGTCGCGCCATGTCTTCCTCGGGCGTCTCCGACTTCTGCTACCATTCACATTTGCATCGTATATTCTCCTTTACCATTTTAAGTCTAAATTTTGTGGTACGCTCTTCAATTATAAAAATTGGAATTGTTATATTTTGTAAAAAATCTGTACAATTTGTTGCGAGCCTTAGGCCCTATGCAATCTTATTATTTAAAAACAGATACAGAGAACATACTAAGGACATTTAAATCACAAAAAGCTTTTTTCAATTTTTTTTTTTTTTTTTTTTTTTTTTTTTTTTTTTTTTTTTTTTTTTTTTTTTTTATATATACAATAATATTATTATTGGGTTTATAAAAACAGTTTATTTTTAAACAAGTTCTGCTGTGTAATTATTATTACGCGTGACAGCTGTTTCGCCCTCTGAAGGCATTATCAAACTGTAAGTTATTTAACTGTAAGTTATTTAAACATTATCAAACTGTACAGTTTGATAATGCCTTCAGAGGGCGAAACAGCTGTCACGCGTAATAATAATTACACAGCAGAACTTGTTTAAAAATAAACTGTTTTTATAAACCCAATAATAATATTATTGTATATATAAAAAATAAAAAAATAAAATGGAGTTCTACAAATTAAACTTAATAACAATAAATACTTTTTTCAATTATACAATTAAACAGCCAATGTAATGTTTACATAAGGATTTAATACAAATCAGATAACTCTACGATTTCTTTTGGCAATATAACGTACTTGAATTGAATTTAAATCAATCCCATTCCATTAACACACAAACAGAAGCTTACCTACCTACATTACCTACTTACGTGAATATAAATTGCATAAGTTGGGTTCGAGGTGTCGTTCAACGTCAGCCTAAAGTCTGAAGTGGCCTCAGTGCGTACTTAGTAGCAGTTGGTAGTTAGTGGTTACTTTCGGCAATGCGGCCAAATTGAAGTGTTGATTTTGCAACCGAATTGATGATCCTTCGAGCCATTGTTACGCCAATAAACGCATAAACTACCGAAACAGGGTACAGGGGCAAACTTTATAATAAAATTGGCTAGTTGGAAATAAAATGTTCTACGCTACAGGAAAATTATTTCTTTTTAACACAAACCGAAAGAATTTATAAAATATTTGCCGTTCAAAAGAAAACATCGTCAATTTCCTTTATGACATAAAATTATCCGTTTCCCGGGCTTATCGTAATTTTATGTAAACAGTAACCTTCCTCTTATTTTCAAGGTCAATTGTGCAAAATTTCAGCAATCTTTGCTGGATCTCCACAATCCTCATAATTTCATACATGGTTTTACATACATACGCCTCAGGGATCTATATCAACGCCGGAAAGGCAAAAGGGCATAAGTTAAGTGTGAGATTTTTATCAAAATTTCTAATCGAAACTGTATGATTTTTTTGACTAATTATTTTGACTATATATTTGTACAGCGCCCTCGAGTTGATTTTTCGCAAAAACGGCACTATTCAAATCATTAAAATATAATTTTAATTTTTACTTAAATGAAAACTATTTTCCAGGAAACCGTTGATACTTAATTATTTAACGAAAGGGCATTTTCCATTAGTAAATAGCTAGTTCACCCCTGTAACCACCACGGGGACAAAAGAGCCCAACTCGCCACAAGCTGATTGTTAATGTCACAATCGCTCCTCGCATACTAGACCGACTAAACTCGTGTTTTGGCTGATTGATACAAATTGAGCTGGCGAACAGATTTCTTTACATGCTCCCCTAACGACCAGCCATTAGCAATTTAGGCAGAATGAAGTGGAGACTTGTGTTCTTGATTCTTACTTCTTGGTCATGCATTATTTATACCCGTATGCACTACAAAGCTGCTTGTTTACCGATGAACGAAAAATATATATTCAATCAATGCAGGAGACTACAGAAAAAAATGATCACCCCAATTATTGTTATGGGTTGAAGGGACCAAAGCGCAGTCCAGATGCTACACGGAGAGAAATCGATTTTTACCCTCACGATAAATTAACAGCTATTACTAATAAAACATCAAATTATTTATTTATTGAAGTGAAACTTCTTTACGCGCGTTACGCATTTTCGAGGACCGGAGTAAAACCGACTCATGACCGTCACGAAAAACCGTGATCATTTCGCTATAGGAGCCTAGCTAATATTATATACCTAGTTTAGGTCACTCTCCAAACTCAGCTTCGCGGTCTAGAGGCAGAGCGCCCGACTGTCGTCGTGAAGAACCGAGGTTCGATCCCCGCCTTAACTATTTTTTTTTTCTTTTTGTGATTTTTTTAATACGAGGAAAAGTGATAAAATGCTCTCGTGCTGCGACTTTGTCAGGCATACATATAAGAAGATATCTACATGATTTGTAATAATGTAGTAAAAAATTACATAAATTTGCTAATTTTAACCGAGAGTCTCCCGAAATGTATAAATCCATTTAGTGGGACTCTAGACCGGCAGGTGTTCACTCGAGTAATTGGCTAAAAGTAACGGTCGGTACCTGTATGATATTTTGGTCGAAATATAGCTTACAAATCGAGCCGGTACAGTCGCTCGGTATTTTGATTTATTTTGAATCATTAAAATTACTAATCAAGGTCGATAACGCGACTAATTACCCTCGCAGACGTGCGTGACAAGTTTTTTTTAGTAAAAAACACAGCCGTAAGTGAGTTTTTCAAAATTTAGAAATGTTTTTCAAATTCAGACTCCATACGGGTATGAGACTGTTAAAACACGATAGATCTTTTCCAAAACGGACAAATATACGGAAATATTTTGAAAAACAACAGATATGACTTCACAATGCCGATATATCTTCGATTCGACCCTATATAAAGCGTTAACGAGACGTTATGTGATATTATTCATTTGCCGTGTTTGAAAACGAAAATTTACGCGGGACAAGTCAATTGAGGAGTACACGTTGTATACGCGGTTCTCATCGCGCGAGATACCTCTCCTCGCGGTCTAGAGGCAGAGCGTTCGACACTCGTTATGCAGGACCCGGGTTCGAATCCCATATTTTTATAACTTTTTTTTTTTTTTATCACATGCTACTTATAAATATGTCAATATTAGGAATCTAGCTAAACGTTCATTTGTTAACAACACGCCTATAAATAAATTTATGCTTTTTAAAACTATAATGTACAGCATTCTGAATAATAATAATATGAAATGAAAAGAGAGAGAGAAGAATACTAAAAGTTTCACTTCCGTTGTGCGTAGGCTTGCCACACACTGTATTTTTTTATTATTCATTAACGCCCTATCAGGCTTTTACAGAGGAAATTGATAATTTATTTGTGTAAGTGTAACATAATACATGAATAATAGCATAACTATACAGGGTGTATCGGCACGTACCCGACAAACTTTAACCAGCTATTCCTTAGCATATTTGGAGTAAAAAATCTTATGTGCACTTTGCTGTCCGGTAACGTTTTTTTTTAATAAAAATTTTATTATTCATATTTTCACCACATGTCACCACTGTTTTATCCTTTGACAAAGTTTGAAAACCCATCTGGCAAATATTTTATTCGAATTCCGTTGAATAATGCACGTGTGTACCTATATTGGCGCACGTTTACAGTCAACGAAATAGCACGGCACCATTCGTCTCATTTTTAACTATTATTATTTAGTGTGTGCGAAAGAGCGAAGACGCTTTTTGACATACTTGCTTATAACAGCTGTTTAACACGAAACGCAATGCCAATGACAGTGATGTAGTGTGGAAATTTTATTTTTTTTTGTTTTTAATTGAAAAAAAAATGCTACCGGACAGCAAAGTGCCCATAACATTTTTTACTCCAAATGTGCTAAGGAATAGCTGGTTAAAGTTTGTCGGGTTAGTGCCGATACACCCTGTATACAGAAAAAAAATCAAATGCTAATACTAAGATTAACATCGAATCCAAATAATAACACCTGATATTCTAAATAACTCAAAGTTTCAAATATAAAGTAAGTATGTACATTGTAAATTCGTATATGCACACAATCATTCATGTTTGTTGCAAACCAGTAAGACTGAAAACTAATTTTGAAAATGATTTACTCTTAAGGTATGTAAAAAAAATAATATATATATGTATTTTAATGGTAGATTTAAAAAAAAAAGTAAAATAATGTCTGTTGTATATGGAAAAAAAATTATAAGTACCTAATGGCAAAATACAAACGCTGTAATTAATATCGAATTTTAATAATAGTAATTTGAAATCGTAAAATAAATCAAAGTATAATATATATACATATCAAGTATGACCGTATGTGCATACAGTCATTAATATGAAATTTAAAAATGATTATCATTAAGTGCTAGTTTTCATTGTAATGCTATATCTGTTATATATATTTATTACTATGCAGATTTTGGTGTTGGGAACTCTTTGTAAAAAGTAAAAGGTTCTACTTATAATTGTGTTTATTCACGTTATAAATAATAGGTCTGTATTTAGCTACACTATTCATTACCCGAGGGCTGATAATTCTCTGGTTCGAGAACCTTGTTCTCTGTCACTATAACCTCACAGCCATCTGTTACACTCTAGCGACACCTGACGGACTCTGGAGTAAGCTTTATGTCTAGCGCCATCTATCGCTTAAATACTCCACTTATTACTATACATCACAGATATTATATCCGTAATTTACGAAAAGTTTATCAGAAAACCTGTTAATTACTTCGTAAGGCCTGCAATCCAGTTTTTAACCGAAACTACCAATAATGTGAAGAGATATTAATAAATAAGCAATAGTCATTTTCTCTGTGTACCTATATAAGTTCGAATAATTAGCATTTTGAAGTATCAAGCTAGGAATAACTGTCAAATTATTTCAAATTATCGAACAGATTTAAACCTTTTTATGGCCCAAGTGATGATTAAAGAAAGTAAATTAGTCTAGTACCTACCTACTGTTAGCAGATTACATTTTTGCTTACTTTGCGATAGAAACTCAACTAGTGGCAAGCAATAAACAGATCCGCCTGCAAACTACCATCATTGTCTTTTAAATCCCCTCATTAAAACATAAAAATAAACAACAGATGCATAATCGTTTTGGGCTGCATTATTTCAATTGACCGTTGATTTAAATTAAATTACTATTGACTCGCATTAAGCCAATTGATGTTTATTAAATCTTGTCAAACTGACTAAGCAATAACAATGGAGGTAGTCTGAATGAAGACTGCAGCTAATGGATTCTATGCAAGAATATTATTTGCCCTTGATGACATTGAACTATGGACGTTCATACGTAGGTATTTCTGCTAAGAATAATGATACTTTTGTGTATTTTTAGGCTTTCATTTTGTGATATATCACCTTATAGACGCTGTACAAAGAAAGCAATTAATAAAAAATCATATATTAAAATCATGAAGTTACTCGCGAAGATTGCGGTATACCATAGAATAAAGATTAACGCAAGAAGTGCCTTATGGGCGTGTTTCGTGATCCAAATGTAAGCCTAATTAAGTCCTTGTAAAAGTATTTTTATTCATTCTTTTAAATATATATATATTATTTCACATAAATCTTACAATACCTACTGAGCAATCAGTTTGATTGTAGGAAATATCTTGTAAGCCTAAATATCCATTCAAAACTATGTTTCACTGTGATTACAAAATTAAATTTTGATGGTGTAAGAGAGACGAACCAATAGAGAAACAATCTAGAAACAATAGCTTAGGCATATTTGTTTCCATTCAAATTTGTATTGAACTTACTTCTAGTTTTCTTTTGTATTCAATGCTATATACCTATGTCATTACTGGATTGATGATATATCATTAAAAATGGCAACCCTAATAATACCTACAATTAATTACATGAAACTACCTACCAGAAGCATCGTGGAGGTAAAGAAACATTCATACGTGATAGGTTGCAAATTACAACTCTTGAAATAGCTTATTCTGCACGCGGTGCTATGTTTTTAGCAAGCAATAATATACGTTAATATTTTATCTAGACATATCAAGTAGATAGTAATTGGTATTACCTGCATGGCCAGAGTACGTGTACGTCCGAACTGTTGTTGAGGTCAGGAGAAACCCACACTTCAGATCCCACCACCGAATCTTTTCAATTGTTTGGTCGGACAGACGCGTGCTTGTCGCACGACTGACTTAGCACTCACAAACTTGTGTTTTCATAGTACAACACATATAATTTTCCTAGCGATAGCGGCGAAGCCCGTAAATTTACACTTAGTAATCGAAAAGCGAATTTGGTGTTTGAAAGTACGAAAACAGTGTGCAATATAATAGTGAATGAGGAATACTTGGAGCAGGTGGATAAGTTTGTGTATTTAGGAAGTATGTTTACGAGAGATAGGAAGGCTGACAGAGATATTGAAAGAAGGGTAAATGCAGGTAATTCCGTTAATGGAGGACTGAACGCAGTTGGCGCTAACAAAAAATTGTCCAAAGAAGCGAAGTTAGCAGTCCACAACGGAGTGCTGGTACCTACCTTGATATATGGAAGTGAGGCATGGAACTGGCAAAGAAAGGATGAAAGTAGTTTAAATGCTGTTGAAATGAGATCCCTGAGGCGTATGTGTGGTAAAAACATGTTTGATCGTGTGAGGAATGTGGAGATCCTAAAAAGAGTGCAAGGCTGATGTAAGCGTAATGAGTAAGATTAAGAAAGGGACGCTTAGATGGTTTGGGCATGTAGAGCGAATGAGCGAAGATAGGAGTGTAAGGAGGATATATGACGCAAATGCGAATGGTAGCAGAAGTCGGGGACGCCCGAGGAAGACATGGCACGATCAAGTGAATCAGATACTCGAGTCGGGCCATGTCAAGAGTCAGAATAATAGAAGAGTATGTATGAGACGATGTATGAATGTGAATGAGGCAAGAAGTGTGTGCCGAGACCGAGTTGTTTGGCGGTCCGTCCTCTCTGCCTACCCCTGCGGGGAAACAGCGTGATGGTTAGTTAGTTTATTAGTCTCAGTTTACATTTTGTCCCACAATTTTAAACCCGTTGTAAGAATTTAAATAAGCACAGCATCAGCATTACGTGGCTTTTATACTGTGGATTAATTAACTAACCATCACGTCGTTTCACTGCAGAGGAACACAAAGATAATGAACCGCCAAACATGTGGATCTTGGTTCATTCACGTTCATAGATCGTCTCATACAAAGAGTATGGATACTAGTCTCATACATACCGTTCTGTTATTCAGGCTCTTGATCTGGCCAGTCTCAAGTATTTGATTAACTTGTCATGTCTTTCTCAGGCGTCCCCGACTTCTTCTATCATTCACGTCGCCACATATATATTCTCCTTAGACACGTGTCTTCGTTCATCTGTCCAAATCATCTAAGCGTCCCTTTCTCTTTTCTGCCATGACGGTTCCGTGACAACTCAGGACATTTGCAATTCAACACACTTTGAAAAGTAATATAAAGTCATTTAAGTGATGACACCTAACCTAACATAACCTATATAACTTAGTTTTATTCATCACTTTTCAAATTTCTGTTAAATTGTCACTGTCCTGAATTGCCCGGTTACCGCCATTACTGAGATGTAGAGTTCCATTGTCTATGCATAACCTCTTGGAGAGTCATTAAGGGACGCTTTGTTTAATTAAAAGATCAAAATACTATTGTATAGTTCCTTGTTATAACACATTATTTAAAGAATTCTCTGACAACTGCATTCAAAATTAATTAAACAAATGTAACCTTGACATTCAGAGTCCGCATAAAAATAACAGCACACAAAAATTTGTGTCCTTGCAAAAATATTCCCACAGAATAAGACGAATCAACTCTTGTTTTATTATTTTTAAATAACGATGTATAGAAATCTGAGTCTCAAAGTCATAAATAACATTTTGTCACATATGGCTTAAGGTCGAAGACGATCGATCCAAGAAAGAAAGAAAGAAAAAAAAACCTTCGAAAAAAATCTTGAAACAAAAGCTTGGGTTCCATAATTTAACTTGATTTTTAAAATTGAAAAGGACAGTTGGGTGGACAAATTCGGATTTGAAAACCAAGAACACATGGCATTGGGCATGCCTTGGGTATATTTTGGGTCGGTAATGACAAGCGGGTGTTTTGAAAATAATCCGTTGGGAATTTCGTTTTTAACTCAATTTTGAAACGCTGCGGTAACACGAAGAAACATCTGAAGTTATTTGGCAAATCTTCAACGGAAATGAAGATTCAACATAATTATGATTTTGCTTATTCCGGAACCCGTGCATGGCGAAATGATCATGTCTGGCAATGTATTTTTAAGATTTGTGGTGTTGTCATTCTAAATGCCTTACAGTTGTGTGTGAATTTGAACATTATGATGTATTTAACGATTTGGAACTATGTCTGGGCAATCTACTCTCATTTTAAAACCATTCATTAAATTTCGCTTTTTTTGTCATGCAAAATTACTCATTGATCCCAGTTGGTACAGGTTAAATTATATTATTTAAATATTTAATAACATAATTTAGGCAACAATAGGTTTGTATATAATAAAAAAATATAATTCAAGTGAAGTAAAAAAATACTCAATGACAACATTATTTTTATTTTTATTATTCGATGCCGGGGTGAAATAATACAAAATCGAAATTAATCGCCAAAAAATTAAAATTAAGAAAATAATTTCAATTCACTGGACTTTGAGTTTTAACTCAACCATTTTAAATTTCATTAGTTAGTAAATTTGTTACGTTCCGGTTCCGGTTCAAGATGGTGGCCGTGTTGGATAATACCTTCACATCCCGTCAGAGTTCGCATGATCGTGGTTCCAACCATGAGCTGTCAAATCAATATTACGGTACCGACCTACCGACCTGAAGAAAGTTTTAAAATGGATTGTCTTGGATATAATGACGTTTATTCGGACAAATTATAAAATTACTAATTAGAAATAACATTTTTTACTTAAAATATTGATGGTTTATAATTAAAGTAGGTTAGTAAGTAGGTATAGTAGGTAAAGTAGTAGGTAGTAAGTAGGTATCTACTACCTACTACTCTAGTGCCTACTTACAAACCTTATGACTTTGGAGGTAATTTTGGTATAACACGGCACCAAACCGCCAAATACAAGCATCATTATATCATTAACGGTTTATTAATATTTTCAAAATAAAATTTCTTTCTCACCGCTGAGTTGACATTGATGTCTCGATACAAGTCAATTTTATTGCTGTCAGCGCTTGTTTACGATTCGATTTGTTTATAATCTTTAATTGTTATGTATTTATTCAAGTGCGGCCACCAGCGCACCGCTGAAAGGCCTATTGCAACCTCTCCCTCCTTCTCACACTTTATAAATGTAACTGAACGAGAGGTGACAATGTGAGGACCATAGTAAGATTCATGCTGCGGCTAACGGCCAATGTATGAAGACGTCACGTCACCATATTCAATCAGAATTATTTATATTTATACTTTATAATGTCCGACATGGTGTGCTGATGTGATTTATAAGTGGCATTGGCACAAGGACGGCTTTACAGATTACTAAAATCACAGACTAGTCGTTCACTAGTGGGGTCTTGCAAATCAATATTGTTATTTTTGATTCATATCCCCTTAATAATATAATTATAACTTTTTAATTTTAAATCAGTTGTGCAAAATTTAAAACACGTTTATTAGTAAAGCCTTTTTATGAAGTGATAAGCACTGGGATGAAATTTGTTCATTTGACCAATTTGGAAATTTGAATTTAACCTCGTTTCACAATATGGACTTTTAACGTGTAAATTTTCGTTTTCAAACACGGCAAATGAATAATATCACATAACATTAACGTCTCGTTAACGCTTTATATAGGGTCGAATAGAAAATATATCGGCAGTGTGAAGTCATATCTGTCGTTTTTAAAAATATTTCCGTATATTTGTCCGTATATTAATTAAAAATGGATGTGTTTTTTACTAAAAAAACTTGTCACGCACGTCTGCGAGAATAATTAGTCGCGTTATCGGCCTTGATTAGTAATTTTAATGATCAAAATAAAAATAATTAATCAAAATACCGAGCGACTCTACCGGCTCGATTTGTAAGCTATAGTTCGACAAAAATATCATATAGGTACCGACCGTTAATTCTAGCCAATTACTCGAGTGAACATCTGCCGGTCTAGAGTCTCACTAAATGGATTTAGACATTTCGGGAGACTATCGGTTAAAATTAACAAATTTATGTAATTTTTAAAAAAATAATTTTAAAATTTTGATATTTTCTTACATGTATGCCTGACAAAGTCACAGCACGAGAGCATTTTATCACTTTTCCTCGTATTAAAAAAATCACAAAAAGAAAAAAAAAATAGTTATAGCGGGGATCGAACCTCGCTTCTTCACGACGACAATCGGGCGCTCTGCCTCCAGACCGCGAAGCTGAGTTTGGAGAGTGACCTAAACTAGGTATATAATATTAGCTAGGCTCCTGTAGCGAAATGATCCCCGTTTTTCGTGACGGTCATGAGTCGGTTTTACTCCGGCCCTCGAAAATGCATAACGCGCGTAAAGAAGTTTCACTTCAATTAGGTACCAAAATCATGTTATTATTTCTGTATTTTCAATGTGTATTTCTTTTGTTAATTTTTTGGCAGATGTCGTCATTTTTCAAGTTTGATAACGGTGTTCATTCGAAATGTAAATTTCTGGTCGTCTCTAAAATTTTTAATATTCGTTTTTGAAAGGATCATGATGCAAATATTTTTTGGGTAAATAATTTTGGCTTCACAACTCCTACAATTATAATATCCTTTAGCGCCCTTGAGGCGATTTTGCACAAAAACGGCGCTTTACAAATCATGTAACGTAATATTATGTTTGAGGAGCATTTGGCGAAGGCGCGCGGCCGTCAGTCACCTCTGGCTCGTTCATACCGTTCGTTCGCGGTCAGAAGGATTCGGGCGACAGCCGTCACACCCTCCTTCCTAATTCCTACTACCCGCACGGGAACAACATTTCACACTGATATTGCAAGGAATGTAGAATCTATTTATTTATAAATCAATGAATATAAACCTACATTTTTGAACATTCATGATTAATTCTGCGGTGATGCACTTTCGAAAGCCAGAAATTTTGAAGAAGAAGCTGATAGGTATGCGTCTGCGGATATCGCGGTGTAATTTACTTCCGCTGTTATGACAGATTGGAATGTGAGACATTTCTAAAAGCGCCTTGGTGAGCATCTAGCTACCAACATCCAGCGAGAATCTACGGCATATGAATCTTTAAAGATGTTATTTGAAAAGTCAGATTGCCGTGAGATGAAATACTGTCTAATAATGAGACAAACACACGCTTACGATGACATCTTTCTCACATGGTTTCTTTGGGGTAACTAATAACAGGGCCCACCTTAGGATTATTTGGTTGTCATTATATGTTTACTGATACTATTGAAGTGAAACTTCTTTACGCGCGTTATGCATTTTCGAGGACCGGAGTAAAACCGACTCATGACCGTCACGAAAAACCGTGATCATTTCGCTATAGGAGCCTAACTAATATTATATACCTAGTTTAGGTCGCTCTCCATATTCAGCTTCGCGGTCTAGAGGCAGAGCGCCCGACTGTCGTCGTGAAGAACCGAGGTTCGATCCCCGCTTTAACTAATTTTTTTTTCTTTTTGTGATTTTTTTAATACGAGGAGAAGTAATAAAATGCTCTCGTGCTGCGACTTTTAGATATTTTGACTATTTGATATTTTGGTTAAAATATAGCTTACGAATCGATCCGGTGGAGTAGCTCGGTATTTTGATTAATTATTTTTATTTATCATTAAACTTAGGGCCCGTTCCCACTTCCGTTTTCAAATCGGGGGCGGGTCCCGTTTTAAAATCGGATGCCCTAGTGGCTGTAGTGGATGTATGGAGCTGTTCACACTTGTCCGACACGATTTGAAAACGGATCCGACATTTTTTGTCGGATGGCTCGCCTACGCAGCGCGTCCGTTTTCAAATCGTGTCGGCACACGCTCGCTCATAGTGTTGTATGGAGCTGTTCACACTTGCCGTCCAGTCGTTCCGGCAGAGTCCCCGCCAAACCCCGACCCCTCCCCGCCCGCTCCCTGTCGCAAGGAAGCAGGCACACTGCGTGCTTGTATTTGGTTATTTTGTTAAGTAAATAAATCAAAACTACAATAATGGATAAGGAAATAAATCCCGAAAATTTAATACCACTGGTCGAAGAAAGAGTATGGTAATATTTTATCTTTAACTAAATAAAAACAAAACACTTGGTGTACACAACTTTTGTACATCAAAATTTTTATGTTATTTTATTTAAGTTTACTTTTTTTTAAATTTTAAAGCTTTAATGAGATGCACGGAAGAGCGTATTAGTTAAATAAACACATAATAAAAAATATTTGAGTGTTTATTGTTTTCTTACTTTAAAATATCGATAGCCTTTCTTCAGGACAAATGCACTTTCTCAATTTTGTATTTTGATATGTTAAGCTCTCTGAAACTCATTCCAGTAGATGGTTAAAGGAAGTGATAGACATTCTCTTAAGCCATTAAGCGCCCTTGAGGTGATTTTTCATGGTGAAAACGGCGCTATATAAATAATCCATTCATTATTATTCTAAAATAATTAAAGAACTTTAGTTCATCACTTCTTAACTCACCAATTAACACTTGGAAAATTCCTACAGAAAATCATTCGGCTATGATTGGGTGTACTCAAAATTTTCTTTTCACTTTTTTCCTTCTATTTAATAAGTACCACATGACAACAAGAGCTTCATCGTCGTCCATTGCGCACCATTACTGAATAATGAGCAAATAACATGTTTTTGGTGAATCGACAATTATTTTTTTTCGTAGAGTATGGTCCGTTTTTAAAACGGTAGTGTGAACAGGGCCATTGGCCGTCCGTTTTGAAAACGGGACCCGCCTCCGATTTGAAAACGGAAGTGGGAACGGGCCCTTACTAATCAAGGCCGATAACGCGACTAATTACCCTCGCAGACGTGCGTGACAAGTTTTTTTTAGTAAAAAACACAGCCGTAAGTGAGTTTTTCAAAATTTAGAAATGTTTTTCAAATTCAGACTCCATACGGGTATGAGACTGTTAAAACACGATAGATCTTTTCCAAAACGGACAAATATACGGAAATATTTTGAAAAACGACAGATATGACTTCACACTGCCGATATATCTTCGATTCGACCCTATATAAAGCGTTAACGAGACGTTATGTGATATTATTCATTTGCTGTGTTTGAAAACGAAAATTTACGCGGGACAAGTCAATTGAGGAGTACACGTTGTATACGCGGTTCTCGTCGCGCGAGATACCTCTCCTCGCTGTCTAGAGGCAGAGCGTTCGACACTCGTTATGCAGGACCCGGGTTCGACCCCATATTTTGATAACTTTTAATTTTTTTTTATCACATGCTACTTATAAATATGTCAATATTAGGAATCTAGTTAAACGTTAATTTGTTAACAACACGCCTATAAATAAATTATAATAACTTTTTAAAACTATAATGTACAGCATTCTGAATAATAATAATATGAAATGAAAAGAGAGAGAGAGAAGAATACTAAAAGTTTCACTTCCGTCGTGCGTAGGCTTGCCACACACTGTATTTTTTTATTTATTTTCTAGTACCTGCTTCCAAGTTTAAAAGTAAAACTCTTATAATCCTCGTTATCGAAGTTCCACAAACCTTTAGTTAATTTTACAGTGCGCCCTTAGTAAGTAGGCATTCAGATTATAATCTTTTATTTTTTCTATTATGAACACAATTTTTTGCACAAATTTAACTTCACAGCAAGGTGTAAATTAATATGACGAATTTAGGTGATCTTTCAAAAAATAGCCACGCGAAAATAGGCAAGTTCTTACACAGAGAAAGATTAGTATTGCTAATTTATTGAATCTCTTAGAGTTATTGGTAATCCGGTTACAAACGGGAATGCAGGGATACCTACAGTGAATTTATTCTGCCGTTCTTACTGGTGTAATGGTCAGCTTAATTGCCTTCTAAGCAGTTAATCGGGGTTTAATTCTCATCGGTGACAATGATTTTTATTAAAAAAATTATGTTTTGTTTTCTACTTTTAATTTGAAATTTTATATAACTACATGATTTTTCACGGGTCTGCGCTAGTATTTATAATAATAAACCTATGAGTAGTAAAGTAACAAATGCACTGAAAACACGGTCTGTTACGGTAATACAACACCATGGGAGTAGCAGGCCCAGAACCGACATGCATCATCTGTAATAACAACACTGTTATGGTAAATGTATCTGAACTGCCAGCTTTGGCCTGTGGTAGCGTTTATTACAATATTAGATTGCATTGTATATTATGAACAAAATTTTAGACATGAAATGATTTCATGTAAGGCAAACCTTCTAGAACAGTCCATTTTTAGATGATGAATAGATTGTACCCTGTGTAAACCATAAATATTACGAAATGTGTTTGTTTTTACTGGTCTAAATACGTATTTTATTATCTGCCATACGATACATATCTTCAAAAAAAATCTTACTCAAACCATGAAGTTGTACCATAGAAGTTCTGAAAACTTATCTAAATCCTTGACACTCCCAGCACAGGATCCCATAGTTATTAGGACTAACAAAAATAAATTACATCTCTTTTATATTTATTTATATTTCGTCATTAATCTTTCAAATAAAGTAATTTTTTAACATTATAATTAATATAAAAAAAGGTGCAAGTCAATGCAGCATGCATCTACCATTCTTAACACTTCTGCCTTCGCTTTGTACTAATAATAGCAATGTACAAATAAACATCAGTATATTCAATAACTTTATTTATTGTTATCCAGCTTAATTTGTAAAATTCCATTTTAATTTAAAGCTTTTGAAAAAAAGATCCAATAACAATTAAGTACATATTTTTCAGAATAGTCATCTTGATTCCACAATATAAAGTATTTGGTCACAAAAATTGAAACCGTAACATCTGAAATTTTTGAATAGTCCCTCATAATAATAATGATGATATTTGAATAATTTGTATAGCGCCGTTTTTGTGAAAAAATCACCAAAAAAGCCATCGTACAAATATACAAAAAAATCAGTATTATTAACCATTGACTACATAAACCATAAAATTTACCGCCCTATTTATTGTGTTCATATAATGAAAAATAAAACTTAAAAAAAATGCGTTTTCTTGGATAAGATTTATAATTTAATACTATCAGAAGTCGGGGACGCCCGAGAAAGACATGGCACGACCAAGTGAATCAGATACTTAAGTCGGGCCGTGTCAAGAGTCAGAATAATAGAAGAGTATATATGAGATGATTTATGAAAGTGAATATGGCAAGGAGTATGTGCCAAGAAAAGTGCATACCCCTGTGAGAAACGGCGTGATAGTTATTTAGACTTTCGACAATTTTGTGTTCCAACATAAATCGTGCAATTATGATAATTTCAATATTTTATTTTACAATCCATCATTTTTACTTAGTAAAGAGAGAACTAATTACCTTAAATATGTAAATATTTGCAAAACATTCCTCTAACGATAATATAAAAAATCTTGTATTAAACATTAGTTTACCAAAAAAATAATAATTAATATTTGACAAATTCTAGTATCTTCACCAAAAAATGTAGACAATTTGTCTCGACGCCATCTAGTGAGAGAGTTAGCACTTACAATGCCTTTCTCATATAAAATAAAGTTGGTTGTTTTCAGGTGAAAAAATATAACAAGCAGTAATTGTTGAATGAAACACTAGTATATATTGAATTATTTCGCGGATAAGAGATAAGCCGCCATAGCCCAGTGGTAAGAGCTGTCGACCGGAAATCGAAAGGACACGGGTTCAAGTCCCGTTGGCGTCATGTATCTTTTATCATGAGATTTTTCAATGTGGATGAGTGTTTCAGGCTAATAATTATTGCTTGTAATATAATTGTTACAAAAATATATAGTATCACATCCGAACTATTTGCTAAGCAATATTATTATTCAGTGTTTTATACTCAAATTTTAGTATTATATTAAAAGTAAGTCTGCTTCTGTATTCGAATACCTAATATTTACGTTAATGATTCTCTTATTTTTCTAAAAAATAATATGGTGGTTAGGTTCCCTAATGAAAGTAGATTATAGAAGTGATGGAATTTATTATTCGCAATGTCGTTGGTAGATTTAGCTAGTACCTACATGTAAAAAGTATCCTGGTATTATAGCTCACGGTTCAGTGTTCACTGTGTTCAGCTCATCGTAGTGAGTAGCCAAGTCGTGAAAGGCATCAGGCGCAGACATCAGACATCAGACATTAGTGTGATTATCCTCGTAAAACGCCAGTTTCCGTGGGACTGGGATTAGACACACGTGCTTCCCACGTGGCGGCCGGAATGGCGAAGCGTCAGGATTTCCAACAAGGATTATCGTCAACCGTCGGATTACATATTCTTTAGTACAATTTTACGCGTATGAAATATCGCACCTACTAATCAATGAAACCGAGTCGTAGTTGCAGTTGGAATTTTCAAAAAAGATTGATCATTTTTTAGTTGGCACTGTACAGTCGTA
This sequence comes from Hesperophylax consimilis, assembly GCF_061612785.1. NCBI lineage: Eukaryota > Metazoa > Arthropoda > Insecta > Trichoptera > Limnephilidae > Hesperophylax > Hesperophylax consimilis. Next base: position 8,348,191 of record NC_142850.1, read on the forward strand.
GGCAATATGCAATGTACCTAACACATGACATAAACAACTGCTCACCGTGCTTTTCCTAAAACTAAAAAGTTATTATTACCTACCACGAGAAGGTACAGAACACTCTTTTTTATGTGGAAGACTCCTAACTGCTCCCAACCGTCTTGAACCAGTGAGACTGTAGCATCTGGAGCCAGTGAGATAATGGCATCTCCAATTGAGGCATGTTGTGAGGTAACAAGGTGGGGAAGTACCTGGTAATTCAGTTATAGTCACCAAACACGGCCAAATGACGTTTCAATTCTGAATGGCGGTATTACACCAGGGCGATACTGGGAAGATACTTCACTTTGAAACGTGCCGTGAATATTTTATAAATTAGTTTATATGAGTAAATTGTGAAATATCACAAATTAATCAAACAAAATTGACTTGCATACGCCGTAATTTACCCCTTACTTGGTTTTTAAAAATAGATTTTTGAGTAAACAAACAGCCAGAGAGCTAAACATTATTATTTATGATATCATCCCCTAAACAAAGAAAAAGGACTAATGGTCAATCGTTGAAGCAGAACTTCTCATACTCATATTCTTGTCTATAGTCAATGATTATTGTGCGCTGAGATCTAGAGTTTTTAGTAGTCAGCCAAACAATCATCAACGGATCAGTCAGATTCCATACAAAATAACAGAATTATAACAAATGAGAATAAACAAAAAAATTGTTTGAAAAAAACTCTCAATTCCAACTATTTAATACCATCCGTGTGACATTCTTCAGTTATTTTTTCTCCAGGAATTTAGCTTGCCAGACTATTTTTTTGTCAATCTCATTCTGAAAATAGTAACGTACAGCTTTTATTAATGAATCATTAAGTTTACACATGACAATTATCACACATGTTTTTTTTTGTTACGAATATAGTTAGTAAGATGTTCACTCATTATTCTATGAGATGACTCATTCAAGAATTCGCCCCAGAATAGGTTTTACGGGAAGCTACCAACTTGTAAACAGCAAATGTTATTAAATTAACCAGCTATTACTGCAGACGGAAGCTTAACTATATGGATAGAGAGGCACATTCTCAAAATACTCTAAACAGTTCAGGTGACTAATATTGAGGCTCTTTTCATCGAATGGCCAAAAAATTTTATTCTTTACCAACGGAATATGAAAAGAAGAAAACACCTCGAGGGGCGACAAATACAAAATGTCGATATTGAAATACGTTGTGGAGGATCATGACCTTATAGCTTCGAAAGTCATGTGGGTGATATGTTTGCAGTTTCGGTAAGGAGCAGTCATTGACGTATCGACCATTGGTGCAGTCAGCAAAGTAAATGTTTCAATACTGTGATAGCCAACCTCCGATAGAAGAGAATACTAAAATACTTTCTCCACTTTGAGCTACTTACGTATTTTGAGAACATCTTCAGATTTAAACTCATAAAAAACAGTAATATTATTAGGTATTTCAGAAATTTTAGATTTCTCGAATATACAACCGGTAGCTGGAGATTACTGCTTTCACTAAAGAAAATTGACAAATAGGATAGGATGTTTTAACCTTCGTACCGAAATATTCAACTGTAAGTAGGCAAAATTTCGCAGCATTTTTGGAATAGGATGATATTATTTTATGGTTAATAAGTAAATGCAGTAGGAATAAAACTACAACAATATGACCAATTTATGATGCACAATCATAGACATATGAATATTAGTAGACCTGCCCTAAGTGATTAAAAGCGTATTATCCCCACTACCCATACCGGTTCCATTGGAGCCGGCTGTGCTCGCGTATGGCCTCAAGTGAAATTTGAAAACGTGACGTCATCATTTTTGTGCGAACTATGGTCGAGGCATCATCGGTTCATTTTACGAAATAACACGGCAAAATGTTGACTTGTACTATGAAAACTTGTAAAAATAGATGTGAAAAAGAGAATAAACCCAATTGTCGCACATTCCATATATAAGCATTATTTTACTTTATTTTAAGCATATTCACATCGTATAATATAGATCAGTTTTAGAAACATATACTATCACACCGAGAAACGTCTGGACGCGAAACACAAAGCTGGTTGGTTGCTGGGAAGTAAATTATGAACATTTATAAAAGTGTCTTAACTAAATACTTAAACGAAATATTCGACTCTGAAAATAGAACCGAATTTTTTTGCTGAATTTGGACTTCGCAAATTTGTTCATAACGTGGCGAGTAATTTGCGCTCCCATGTAAAAATGTCTATTCATTCAAAAGCAGATTTTACTTTTAAGAAGTAAATGGTGATATTATAATGCGACATGCCTATTTACTGTCAGATTGATTTATTGACGAATCACAGTCAGCCTTACTCCCTTCGTTCTTCAACAGTTGATTTTACCCCTCGCCATTATCTTCTCGTCTATTAATTCCTATAGCTGTGTGCACAATACATTCTATCCTCTGGAATCAAACATTTCGTGGGATCATTAATATTATTATGATTACTCACCCTATTTTTAGTTACTAGAACTAGAGCGTTGGGCTATGTAGAATCCATTTAGGCTTCTGGAGAATTATTTACAAATACCATTAGAAAGTGAAGCGCAGATCCCCCTGACATGTTTACTGTTTACAGCAGCACGTAGATCTAAAACCCTTTTAGTCGTTAGTTGGTTAGAAACAATAACTTTTTCTTTATAGTAAGGTTTCTTTATAGAATATGCAAAAGATTCACTAATTTATCATAAACCTGCCACAAAATATTTTTCCGGTAAAATTGGACTTAGATTCGGTCCTTGAGGATTTTATCTCACTTTTGAAACAAATGTGATTGATTCAGGTTGTGACTCAGATAATATAGAATAAACATCAGGACATTTCTCGGCGGGGGTAGACAGAGATTCCGGTAAGCCAAACAACTTTTCCCGTTTGGCAAACACAATTTATCGGAATAAATTTTTAAAGTTAGAGGATAGAGGTAAAGTTAGATATACCCATAGAGGAAAAATATACCCATCAATGTAATATTAATCATTAAGATAAAAATCTAAACGAAACATGAAACAGAACAACACACACAAAATAAAAAGGTCGCGGTCGCAACTGGGAATCGAACCCAGGATTTCAAGAAAAGATCTGATATTACATCGGTAAGACAGAGAACTAATATGAATCCATCAAAACTGAAGTGAATTTATTTCTGCAACCGGGATATTGTAGGCGGTATTTGTGGATTCTTTGTCCAGAGAATGAATATCAGCGAATGTGTGTAGTAGTCTATTTCTGATATACATTTTGTAGGTACGCCACTTCCTCGGATACCAGATATTGTATACTCGAAAATATTATTCAGACACATGTTTCATTTAGTCTTACTTTCCGGTGCGTTTCAATATCCAATCGAATCGTGATCTGGTGTGGTCATTGTTTTTTAGACATAATCTTGTACAATTTACTTGCTTTAGTACTCGGCCTTCGGATTAAAACAATATGGAACCTGGAAACAACGCTCTAGTTCGTTTTGCTCATGGTGTAAATGTAAAAATCCTCAATTCACCAGCAAAAGTCACCAATTCATAATAATTTTTAAATTTCACTGAATATCTGTTATTAATTAAAATTAACTAAACATTGTATCGAAATGTCCTCCGATTTAGACCAAGCGTGTCTCTAAGATGCAATGCCATTTTCATTAACATAACAACTCTGTAAATTTTACTCGTCGTCAAATAAATCCTGACACATTTTCGTCTCACTTATAAAAATGTAATTAATGTGATGAAATTTTAATAGCGTCATAACGAAAGCTTGCGACGCGTTGAGACCGACATCACATCGCAGATCTCATACGAACTGTGTAGGTACTGGGTAGTGGGTGGGTACATATGTTCCTGCCCCTGAGAGCTCCGGAATAACCACTATTTCTGTTACATATTACGTATATAGTATGGCTTTACCTGGCGTGTTTTTAAGATTTCCGACTATCGATTTTTTCTCTTTCTAATGTTTTGGTATCTATTTTTTTTCCTTTATTTATTTCAGACTCTCATAACAACACTGAAGAAGTATTCGAAGGGGAAAGAATTAAGCTTAAATGCAACGCGGCCTACAATAAAACCACAACGATAAAATGGTTCAAGCATGGCACCGAGTTGAAAGAGTCATCAGGAAAGAATCGCGTTAAGGTGCAAAGAGTTTGGTAAGAAAATATATTTTACTTTTGTTCCTTCCATGAGCCTTAGAAAATTTTACTTTCATCTAATTCGACGGGTATTTGATTGGAAACATTCGATATTCTAATATTTTCTTTCTTTTTAATTTTCATGCAAAACGTGTGAGGAGAATAGTAAATTATGGAATGCGTTTGTCGATGAAGAAGAATCTCTAATAGGGTCAACTATATCTACCTCTCCATTGACCATTTCATGTGATCATTTTTGACGATATATTACATTTTCAGGCTGAGAATCAAATCCGTACGACCGATGGATGCTGGGACGTATTCTTGTATAGCCAGGGATTCGAAGAAGAAGATCACAACAGACAGTGGAAACGTAACAATCCGGGTGACAGAAGGCATGGAGGATATTGATGATGTTCTCGATGGTAATAAAAACATTTTTGTGCTCGGCTTCCTTGAGTCTTTATATTTGATCTTTGGTTGGTTATGTAAAAAATATGTCTCTTAGGTCTTGCTTTTTGACAGATTTGGAGGAATTTTCGTCTAGCGAGGTGAGTGAATAATCCAATCTGTTAATTTTATGTACATTACTTATTATTATTATTTTTTTATAGTGAATACCTCACAAGAGTCCCAACTGCTCCCGTCTGGAGCCAGTGAGACTATGGCATCCCCAATTGGGGGATGTTGTGAGGCTGAAGGTAAGTGGGGAAGGGAAAGAGGAAGGTGGGGAAGTACCTGGCTATTCAGATCTAGTCACTAAACACGGCTAAAGCCATTTGGAGCAACGTTTCAATTCTGAATGGTGGTCTTACACCAGGGCGATACTGGTAGTATCTTCCACTCTGAGATTATTTCTGTGGTGTTATGGAAAAGGGAGATGAGTCAGTAAAATTGCGATATGGAGTTAAATATGCCAGAAGAATCGTAATTTTTTTCTCTACACGGAAAAGAGAGATGAGTCCGCTCAAAAAATTAGTTTTCGAGTTATTAGCCGTTGTCATACAGAGACGAGTCATATTTTAAATAAATTAACACGCATTTAGAGATAACTCAAGTTGTCTCTGTATAACAAAACAAATATTTTTAAATATTGTCACGGAAAACAGAGTTAACTTTAATTAACGCTGTTTTCTGTGTTATCTATGGTTCATTCTGTGCTTTATGGTTACATGACGCCGCGGCTTGTTACGTTTGACAGTTGTTGTTTCACAGTTTGCTTGGCAATTTGAATCATTCTTTCGGTAGTATTATCATTTTCTGTTATTTATTATATATTTATATTTGGTACCGTGTGTTTTGAGGAGTTTTAAAGATGTTTAGTAAGCGAACGAGGTCAATAATAGCGCTTTCGAATGCAAATTCAGCGCATGGTAAGATCTTTTATACTATTTCTTCATGTACTGTTGTGGTATTATGTTTGTATTAGATTCATCTCACTAAATTATTGACTAATTTATGAAATCCTATTAAATTTCAGATGTCACAAAGGGACTTTTAGATGTTTCTACTGCTTCAAGTAGTTTAAATGGTGACCAAATCAGTGTCGTGCATAAGATGCAAGATATTATATTGTATGAAGACATGTCAGATGATGACAGCGTGGCCAGACAAATGACAAATAGTAACCAGATCAGTGTCATAAATAACATGCAAAATATTATATTGCATGAAGACATGCCAAATAGTTCCAGATTATTCAAGTGATTTTAGCAACAGTGATATGGATGTAAGCTATAAACCCCCCAGTTCCAGTAATTCCAGCTACGATGGATCCAGTCCCTTCAACAATGCACTCCTTGGTGAAGCAACTACTGAAACTGAAGACACGCACCCTGGAAACCGAGGAAAATCTCTTTATTTATTAAGGAAAGAGATTAAAAAAAAACGTAATCGAGGTCTAAAATACAAATCTAAGACTGGGAAATTGGTCAAGGGTCGAGAAACGGAACGCTTAAGTGCTTGCCGTAAAAAATGAATGGATAAAGTGTCTTTTGAATATCAAAGTATATTATTTAATGAATACTGGGCACTAGGAACCTTCGACAAAAGAATGACGTTTATCTCATCCCTCATCACCGATGAGCCTAAGAAAACTATGCGGGTTAGAAATGTACCACCGAAGAAGAGGGAAATTAATCATAAATATCATATACGAGTTAAGGGTGCCATTATCGAAATGTGCAAAGGTTGCTTTAAAAAGATTTTTTGTGAAACAAACAAATTCATATGTACCGTCATTAAAAAGAGATGTTCATCTGTTTCTGGGCTCCCGGTTTCTGACAAACGAGGAAGCAGTGTGCCTTCTACCAAGATATCGGATGACCGCATTCATCAAATTAAAAATCACATAAGAGAGTATCCTGCCTACGAGTCACATTACTCTAGAAGGGATACCTCTAAGAAGTATTTGCCCATTGGACTCACTTTAACCAAAATGTATTTTATGTATAAGGAAAAAGTAGAGGATCCGGTTTCCAGATCAATGTTCTCAAATGTGTTTCATACAATGGGCTTATCATTTAAAAAAACCTTCCCTGGATACATGCGATTCGTATTCGATTCAGATGAAACTTGTAAAAGAACCTGATTTATCAGTACTGAAGGCCAAATACGAAGTCCACAAGCAGGAAGCAGATTATGCATATTCTGCCAAGGCAAAAAATAAAGAAGAGTCGTCAGAGAGCAGAAGGACCTATTGTTTTGATTTGCAGCAGTGCCTCCCAGCTCCCCTGCTACGTTCAAACATTGCCTTTTATAAACGTTCCTTGTGGACGTTTTATTTAACCATTGACGACTGCTTCTCAAATGAAACAACGTGTTACATGTGGCATGAATGTGAAGGTGATCGAGGGACTAATCAAATAGCGTCATGTTTGCATGATTTCATTCTTGCGATTCCACCACAAATAATTGAATTAACATTTTATTCAGATACATGTGGTGGGCAAAATAAAAACAGCCATGGTGTTGCAATGTTTTTATGTGCTCTTCAAGCAAGACCAAACATAATCATACATCATAAATTTTTAGTCCCAGGCCACACTCACATGGAATGTGATTCCATTCATGCTATAATTGAGAGGAAAAAAAAGCAACCGACATGAATATTCATTTACCAAGAGATTGGTACAATCTTGTAAGAACTGTTAGAAAAAAGAAAGCGTTTACAGTAAAAATCATGACACATGAACATTTTTTAAACTTTGCTGAGCTATACAAGCGTTCATTGCAGCTGAATGATGAAGGTAATCGATTTTTATTCCACGATATAAAATGGTTCATGTATAAAAACACAACCCCAGGAACTATACATTTTAAAAGGACTTTGCATATTGAAGACCCATTTAAAACTATTTCTTTTAAACGTAAGGGTAATGCAACCACCATTTTGAGCCCTGTAAAATGCTACAGTGGTCTTATTCCAATAAGCAAGGAAAAGAAAAAGGACATAATAAGTGTTTTTAATTTAGTGGATCCTGATTGCCATGATTTTTATAAAAAATTACCAGATGCTAGCAACGTTCCGAATGTTGATCCAGACGGATATGAAGATGCCGGTGAATGAGTCCCCCAAATTATACCAATTAGAAATCTGTTGTATGTTTTGTTTATATTGGATGGGTATTAAATGTCATTATAACAGGATACTTTTTTTTTACTTTGCAATATCATTGTTAATTTATGTTAAAAATGTCGTTTTTTAACTAAATAAAATTATTCCAATACAAATTTATGTGTCAATGATTATAAGTGCATCCTTCTCAAATAAGTAAATGATTTTTCATTTATTAAGTTGAAAAATAACAGAAAAAAATAAGAAACATTTAAGACATAACTCATGATTTATTCAAAATTAGGTCCAAACGTGACACGGAAAAGAGGGATGAGTCACGTAAAATTGTTAAAAATAGGTTTTTTCCAAATTTTAAAATACTCTTCTGTAGAATAAATATTTTCATTAATTATTGCATAAAAATATATTCCTAATTACAATTCTCAGATCTGGCAAAAAATCGAGAATACAAAATTGGCTCCCCTGTAAAATTGACTATTATTGACTCGTCTCCCTTTTCCAAAACACCACAGATTTATTACTTATTGTTGCATAAAATATAATATAGCTCCTACAATATACCTACTCATCACTCACGTAATACTCATAATAGCGATTGGAATTGCAAACAAAATTAATTGATGAACTTTTTTTTAAATTTCATTTTCTTGCTGTGTTCTAATAAATTCTGGTATATTTGGTATGCCATGGATGCGAAAAAGTTTCAGATTACCTAGTGTAGTAGGTAATATTCTTCCGATTTTAGGCCAGGACCTGCCATTTTAGCTTTCAAAGTATCTTCTCCTGTTGTTTCTTATATATCAGAATGTGGCTTTTCTAGCTGCATTTTTGCTTATGACGACAGTATAGCACGGTGTATCATTGCCATTTTCGTTCAAAAATTCTTTATGATATTTATGTTACCTCGGAGTTGTCTCTGAGCTTTTTATAATAGAACACCAAATTTTATAACCCAATCATTTAATGAATCACTCTTTTAGATAATGTGGATTATCTTTTCAATTGTTTAATCTGTCATATTTTCAGGCTACCAAGCTGATACAGACATTCCGAAGACAAGCCGCCTCGAGATCCTATCCCAGCGTGGTCCTGACACAGCATCATTAACGGAATCCAACGACGATGAAGGATACAGTTACAACGGCGATGACAAGAGTTTAGAAGCAAAAGCCAAAAACTACTACGGCAGCGATACGGAATCCGAAGAGGCCCAACCTGACGCGGAGTACGAAGTGACTGCCGACCCTAAGACAGACTCCAGGGATGCGGAGAACGATTTCCATAAGGCAGTGCCTGGGTCTGTGGATGCCTCCTCTTCGATGACGGCTCCAAAATTCAGGAATTTGGACAGGATGTACAAGATGCAGGCCAAGCCAGCGGGGAACTATATCAAGTTGAAATGTCCAGCAGAAGGTAAGACACATGACCTAATAAATAATCTTAGTGATAGAAATGTTAAAAAACCGCATGAGGGTATCAGATAATTTTATGAATAATCAGGTGACCTTCGAGACATATCTGTAAATTCCTTAGATTTGGAATCTGAGGTCACGAAATTCAATAATTCACCATCTAAATGACTTTGAATGGTTTTTGCTTTGTGTATATGTGAGTTTCTGAATACCTAGGTACTTTACATCCTTCATCTTCACCTTTCTTTCTGCTTTCTCTTTTCCTCTTTCCTACTCTTCAACCTCGAATACTTCCCCCAAAAATGGAGAAACAACAGTTATATTATTATTGAAAACAAAAACATAAATATTATTGAAAACCTTGAAAGCCATTGTCTCCTTGATTATACTGCTCAAAATTATCACTTCACCAAAAAACTTCATAAAACCACTTCCAAACCCTTATTTACCAATGGTGAAACCTCATTATTTTCAGGAAACCCCTTCCCCAACATAACCTGGTACAAGAATGGACAGACACCCCCAGAACGGCAGCTGGGTGGAATCAGCATGGCTCGCTGGGCACTCACCCTTGAGGACCTCATCACCCAGGACAGTGGCAACTACACCTGTAAAGTGTGCAACTCCATGGGTTGCATTGAATTCACGTTCACACTGGACGTTATAGGTAATTATTTCTGTGTTATCCTTAACCTTCTACCTGCGTGATACATCAAAACCTTCATAAAACTAATATAAATGCATACAAACTGACGCACTTCATAGTGGAAAACACATTCAAAAGTATGTATCTCGTTTGATTTCATACATTTGGATCTATAATATTATGTTATTCTCGTTTTTGTGAATTTCGTCAAAATAGATCTGATTAAGAAATGTTTTGGATTGGAGCATAACATGGCATATTTAATTATCGGGCACACAAATGGTGTGTTTTTTTCCGTAGATTTCTGTAAATTATGCTTCATTCTTATTTATAGCAATGCAAATTGCAGAACCATGCTTTTATTTATTTCTATGTAGGCTTTAAGATATTGCTTTCGTCCGATTTCTTCCCCCACTGTCGTTTAATAATAGTAATTTGTAGTTTTATTATTTCCATCTATTCTTTTCTAAACCTATTCTTCTTCTTTTTCTACATACTTTTTCTATGTATTCATTTTATTTTTATTTTGATTTGAACAAAATTTATCCCGTAACTGAAAAATTCGTATACACTCTATTGTATTTTCACTTCTTTCTTATCTTATCTTTTTCTATGTGTTTTTTCCTTCACTTCTTTTGTTTCTTCTTTGAACAAAATCTGTCCTCACTGTCAAATTCATTTATCCCTAATTGTCTTTAACTCTTCTTCCCTGTCTTCTCTTTTTCTATGAGTTTTTACATTCGCTTCTTTTGTAAATAAAATCTGTCCTCTAACTGTCAAATTCGTATCTCCCTAATTCTCTTCTTCCGTATCTTCTCTTTTCTTGTGTTTTTTTCCATCACTTTTTTCTTCCCGTTGTATCAATTTACATGGTGCTACTTAATTACTTGTGTATGGCATTCTTATATTTCTTCTATTTAGTTTGTTTATCTAGCAATCAACATCTAAATCACTTAATTTGCTCTGCATAGAACGATACCCCTCCAAACCGTACATCAAAGAAGGTTTCCCGGGCAATAAGACAACCATAGTAAACTCTACTGTGGTCTTCCAATGTCCCCCCACTTCGGACTTGGAGCCATACATCCAGTGGCTCCGAGTCTATAACCTGACCTACGTGGAAGAGAATAGTGAGGAAGATAATAATATTCCCACTGGGAAGACTTTACAGGTACCAGCAACTGATAGTTGTGGCTGGTGAAAGATTGGTGATGGTTCTATCTCTTTCCTCTTTAATTTTAAAATGATTTAAATTTTCATAAATATTTTTTCTTTAATGGAAAATTATGTAACAATGTGACTAATATTTATATATTGTATGAGGAAAAAATGGTTGTAGTTATACTTTGTTCTAATGAAAACTAATCTATCTAAAAAATTGAATAGATTATGTATCCTTTTGTAGGATCTTTTTTTTTTAATATTACCGTGTCATCTTTGGGATGCTGTGTTGAGAGTCTTTTTGAGGAGAGTAAGGACTGAAGAAGTCTTGAAGAGGCCTTGAAGAGACTTATTTTGTAGGAGGGAGGAGACACGGAGGCTGGCACATCAAGAACGAGTCATAGAAACGATCTGGTCTTATGTGACAAATGTTAACCGTATAGAAATACTGGGCGTGTGTTTGGTGTGTTTCCCAATTATGCACCGGTGCCGAAGGGATTAATTAATTTTGAATTTTAGCTACTTTTAATCATCACAAAGTTTTCTTTTTTAAAGAATAACACAAAATTCCCAGGGCACGAATAACCCGACAATATTTGGAAAACCTTTTACTATCATCATACTAAGCAGATGTTGCTTATATCATGATAGAGATATTAATAATTTGAAATTTTTGTTCATATGATAATTATACAATTGTGACTCAGCAGTAAAACAACGTATATCCTGCTATGATTTATGGCTTTATTTTTATTATTTATTCCTTTATTTTTTTACTTATGTGTCAATTACATTTTTAGAGCGGTTGCACCACAAGCCAGTACTGACCAAAGCGCCGGAGAGCCAGACGAAAGTTGTGGGCGAGAATGTAACCTTTTTATGTGAGATCCTCTCCGACTTGCACCCGCACATCTGTTGGATCGGTCCGCTGACCGCCCCTTTCAACTCCACCGTTCTTAACAACTACTCTTGTGTTCAATCTGTGGGGAAGGTACATATCTGGTTATGGGCTCTTCAGTAACTAATCTACCTCATAATGCATGACTACTGACTAATATTATATTTTAAGATAGAGTGTTTAAGCTTTCATCACATTTGATGAACATCAAAAGATGACCGTTAGCCTTGTTCTAAGGTTGAAATGCATCGAGAATCAGCATTTAACGGGAAAAAATCAAAATGATGCTGATTGACAGTTAGATGATGTTCATCAAATGTGACGAAAGTTTAAAATAACCCAACTCACGTCTTTGTCGTTGCAAATTCATCACCGCTTTAATTTGTTTTAAAAAAACCTTATTCGGCAGTATGAAATCCTAAATCGGTGGAAATGAATTCTGACAATCACAATGGATCAACAATCACAATTACAATCTCCATGAAATTAATGTATTTTATCGACATCTATCTCAGCTACTTGTCAGAAGTTTACTGCATGTATTTATGTATTAACCTTGTCACCGCATTCACGATATATCCCATATAATGGAGTGCATGGTATTCTTTTGATAGGTCACTCAAAATATATATTTTTTGTCTGAAATTGACTTGCACACTGTTTATTTGATGATTCTCACTTATGTCAAGAAATACCCTAAATTAAGGTGACATTTCATACTGGATTTGAGTCTTTTTTGCTGGTTGTTCGTAACATGCAAACAAAACACAAATCACAAAAAAATTTGATGTTGGGAAGGGCGATTAAGAAATTGTGAAATTTAAAGATTGAGAGATTGTTTCAAGTACCTAATACATGGTTTAAAGTCCGAATTGTTTTTTGGTTTGCACCAACAAAATTATGTTATTATGTCCGGGGACACCTTATATTTATAATTTGATGTCATATAAGTGAAATCCAAAATTATAAGTATCCTCACCTACAATAGATATTTTCATCGATTTTTTTCTCTGCCAAGCCCTCAACAATATTATTTGTGATTAATGAATAACAAGCTCAGAAATATTGGCCAGAGCATTTGCGGAGATCACATATTAGTTAAATTATTACCTACTCATAAATTAATTCATTTTGTCAACGGTGTGAGTGAAAATAATATTTAGAAAGTTGTCTAAAACGTAATTATCTCGATGCCTAAGAAGATATTTTCAAGTACCATCACTTCAAACTCATCAACATGACATGTTCAGAACCACCATAAGTCTTTTGGAAAAAGGCCATTCCTCGAGACGAAGAACTTGTAAAGCGGGCATTACAAGCTAACTTACCCACCCAAACCTTGACAACTAATGGATTTATACTGAATTTTTTAAATCAAATATTGAAAAAAAAAATTAAAAAACCTTTTTAGATAACCTAACCTAACCTTACAAAAAAATTAGGTACAAGGGAATAATAATATTAATACTTTTTTATTTCCACAGTCAAGCGAAACAAACGACAACCCAGCGGTTTTGGAACTATCCAATCTCACATTGGAAGATGAGGGCTGGTACGTCTGTATTGCCGGCAACAGCTTGGGGAAAACATTTGCCAAGGCCTATCTCACAGTTCTGGAATGTAGGTTGCATTAATTATTTTTATATTACAAATAAGCCTTAGTAGAATGTTACTAGATTTAAGTCACTACTTATTATGAATACTAGTTCCTAGAATCCTAAGCTAGCTATATATATTATTCAATATGTATGTATATGTATTTGTACAGCACCCTTGAGGTCATTTTTCATAAAAACGGCTTATATAATCAGCCATATATTATTATTATTAAATACAACATTACCTACTATCAAGTGGTAGTTGTATTTTACTCTGCTCCCTAAATTAATCAAAAATATTATGTTTTATTGAACATTTTACACACAACAACGCTTTCTGTTTGATTGGAAGTAAATTAACAAATTTGAAAAGTGACGAAATTGAGTGGATTTAGTGACATTACAGAAATCGATTTTGAAGGAAATAGTCATCACAGTGATAATATTTTTGCCATCAATTTACCCACCAACCAACCAATGTAACAAGGCAGTACAAACGTCTGACTGTATGAGGTGTATAAGTTGTAAAAACCAAATGCATCTCAGCTTTGCCAAAAATACCTCTGTAAATTTTAAGAACATGTCGGAGGAGAACAGAGAGTCATGGACGTGCGCTAAATGCAAAACACCACTCTCCAACAATGTCAACTCTGTCGACTCTTCAATTCTTCTTAGCGAAATCAAGAAACTCTCCTCCCAGCTGCACTCAATGAATTCAAAACTAGCTTCTTTTGAACAGACAACCGTTCATAATACGTTCGTAATCGAAGACTACACGAACAAAATTTTGGTTTTAGAAGAAAACCTAAATAAAATGGATAAGCTTGATGCCGAAGTAATTGATTAAAAAATTTCGTAACTTCTGGACAAAACAAACAACGAAAGAGAACAGCAGCTGCTCCTCAATAACATTGAAATCTTCCATCTCCACGAAAATAAGGATGAAAATCTAGCAGACAGTCTAATAAAAATCGCATCTGACGTTGGAAAAATCATTAAAGAAGAGGACATTGAATTCATTAGTCGAGCCAAACCTCACCAAAATTCTCAAGACAGAATAGCAGCAGCTCCCCGTGACGCCCGCCCTTGAAACGTGGTGGCTAAATTCATCTCCAAAAGGAAGAAGGACGAACTGCTTGCGGCCACTAAAAAGAAGAAGGGGGTGGACTGCAGGAGGTAAAATTTTTATAAACGATCACCTTACCAGAAAAAACAATTTGATACTAAGATCAGCTATAGAATTTAAAAATATAAACAAATATGATTTTTTATGGGTACGAAACTCAAAAATATTAAAACACTCAACAATGAACCCGTCATTTCTAAAACGGAATGTAAAGACGTCGGCGTTTACCTTGAAAGCAAACTTATATTTAATAAGCACATTGACTCAATCGTTAATAGGTCGTATAAAATGCTTGGTTTCGTGCTACGTGAAAATGTAAATGTTATATTTCGCATTAGTCAGAAGTACACTGGAATATGCATCGCCTATTTGGATAGTATAGAACGTATCCAAAACAAATTTATAAAATATATCACATACAAATTCAACAATAACTTTGAGTGTATGTGTGAGACAATGTATGAATGTGAACGAGGCAAGGAGTGTGTGACAAGACCGAGTTGTTTGGCAGTCCGTCCTCTCTGTCTACCCCTGCGGTGAAACGGCTTGATGTTTAGTTAGTTAGTAAGTTAAATAAAATCTAAAACGAAGCTATATAAAGCATAATATACACTTAGGGGCCGTTCAAGTATTATGTAAGCACTATAGGGGGGCAGGGGGGTCTTTGCTTTGCTTATTTTTGATGACATGGGGGGGTGGGGGGGTCGAGATAGTGATTACGTCAGCACTGCTCAGCAGTAGTTATTTTTTTTTTACACATTGGCAACCCACACATTGTCTATGTTTGAAAACTGAATACATATTCGGGGATTCCCACAAATAATTAATACGTTTAGGTACTCGCTTAGAAGCAAATGAGGTAATTAATAATTTTACGTAAGCATGGGAGGGGGGGGATAGAGCTTTGCTTACTTTTGGTGACAAGGGGGAAGAGGGGGTAAATAATTGTAATAAATCTGATTACGTAATACTTGAACGGCCCCTTATGACTACTGTTTTTAAAGAAATATGTGAAATGCTTGTAAGTTTTTCAGTGATAAAAAATTTCTGCTACTTCTGCATATTGGTTATCTAAGCTGTGTTGCATGGTATAAGAGAGTTTATAAACAAATTAGTACTGCCATTAGTATGGCAGTAAAAGAACTTTTTAGTTTGCGTTACTCTATTGGTCAATATGGGCCGGCAAGAAACTACACTAAATAATATTTTTTTTTGCTTAAGTCATCACCATACTTGATAAAGTGACATTTTTTTGCCTTTAACTAACCCAGTAGAGGTAATATCCGAAAGTAAAATGAAGGGAATTAATAACTTAAGAAAAAAATAACATAATCAGATACCAATCTTCTATCAGACAGCTTATTGATTCATCATAATTATTTTATCCAATTGGATTCATTGACTCGTTGAATTATTTTTTTCCATGTTAATATTTTGAGGCATTCCTTAAATTAATTAAATAATAAAGTAAAAATGTACATCTATATATACATATATAACCTATGGTTTAAGTGGATTTGGTCAATGATAGAAACTTAAGATAAAAACCTCCCCTCTGAAATATATTTATTCTTCATTAGCTTTCTGGTTTCCAGCTGTAGATATAATAGACCTTTCACAATAATTATCTCCAGTTTAGTTTATTTATGTGGTAGTATAGCTTACATGGCATTGGTTTTCTTAAGATTCATCTTTAATCCAATTTTATTAAGTTGATGTTCTGATGTAGCAAAATTATTGTAATAGTATGGTATTGTCTCTTTGTCTTTAAATGAATATAATTAATTATGTGTTTTTTCCAGCTTACCCAGAGCCGACCATTGCCAGGGGACAGTCCATGCTGGTCAACATCCTAGCCGGAGTGCTCTGCACAATGTTCTTCATCGCCATGATCGTTGTGATCTGCATCTTTAAGAAGCTGAAGCGGGAGAAGATGAAGAAGCACCTGGCGATAGAGACCGCGCGGGCCGTGGTGGTGACGCACTGGACCAAGAAGGTGACTGTAGAGAAACAGAATCTGGAGAATGGACAGACGACGGGAGCTGTGACAGAACCTCTGGTAAGAGAGAATAATGTGTTTCTTCTTCTGCTGATTCAAAATGGTTCATTTATAGTGGAAGGAAATCTTGTGGCAAACTCAAGGTGCAAAACACGTGCTAGCCATACATCTTACTACTTAGATGCCGCATGTTGAAATCACCTGCATCGTGAATAGGGATACCAGCCAGTATGTAGGCTTATCATTGACCTTTTGTTCGCCAGCGTATCCTTAAGGATACTATTTGAAAACCATTTCTCTGAATATGACTAGCTTTTCTGGGGAAACTGCTTATGGTAGATTATAAATGTACTATTTATATAAATATATAAACACATTATCTGGTAAGACACAATATCAATTTGCAAAAAAAAAGTTAGTTATTACGAAAATAGAATTAGCTGGCGCATGGCGAAAATTTTGCATCGGTGACCAAGAAGGTCTTTGAAATGTGGCCTTTTGGGAGAATACTTAAAATATCCTAGATGTAACACAGTTACACACACACACTAAAGCTGAAGTGTTACTTCAAATGCATTCTCTGACGGTCAGACGTAAACTTTCTGACGTACTGCTTCTACACAAAATTATACATGCATCAGTTGATACACCAAACATTTTATCCCAAATTAACATCAATATACCATCAAGAAAATCAACAAGGAGGATGAAAGACATTTTCTATATTAAAGCCTACTACACAAATACAGGATATTTTTCCCCTGTACCGCGAACATTAAGAAATTATAACATTATACATGGCTCTATTAATGAAATAGACATTTTTAATGACCAATTTAAACACTTAAAAAAACGTATTACCTTTAATCATATTAAGCTGATATTATGATGAAGCCCTTTATTTAAAGAGAAGCAACATTGTACTTACCTAATCAGTGTCTCACTAGTACAGGTGTGACAATAACAAATCGTTTATGAACATATTTGTATTTACCCTTTACCCATTCTTATTTGTTATTTACTTCTGCATATTTAGCTTATTCATTTTGTTACTATTTTTGTTATTATTATGTATTTAAACATCCATGTATGTAAATTTTTGGGTAAAATGCCTGTTTTATGTTCTAAAATAAATAAAAATGCAGTGTGAAAAAAGATCCCACATTCAAAAAGATAATCAAGTATGTACATATTTATTATAGTAGTATAGTAACGTTCATATAACTTCTCTGTAATTCTGAAGACGGGTTGTTTCGGAGAATTTGAACAATTCTTCAAATTTCAAAGTTCATTTTCAGGTTCTGTGAAAGATTTTTTCAAGTTCTGTTTTTATTTCAGTTCTGTCAAGCAACTACCCTATGCTGATATAATAACAGAACTTGAATAGGACTTTCACGGAACCCGGAAATCAACATTGAAATTTGATGAATTGTTCAAATCCTCCGAAACAACCCGTCCTAAGTATTTTTAGTCAATAAAATCTCTGATTTATATTGTATTCAACAATGCTGTCGATTATTTTTTTATTGTAGACAATAATAATTGTGAGTAATAATAATTGTAATGTTTTGGTATAAAATGACTAATTTCTGTTCCTGTAATTCGCAATTAGGTTTGAGTATTTTTCTTTTCATAAAACCTCAATGTAACTTTTTCCATTTTACCTTTACTTTTAAGATATCTTTTTTTAATTATATTTTTAATGAAGTGATTTATGCTTTTGATTACTTTTACTAGTGGGTACTTAAATTGTATCAGTTTCAATTTGAAAATTAAAAATATCAAAAAAAAATTTTTTTTTCCACAATTTTTCTAATTAATAATTCCCACATTTCTCTCCCTTTTATTATGTAAGTTTTTTAGGCATTAAATTTTCTTCTTAAAATCAAATCACAAAATACAAATTCAGAAAAACACCATTTCCTTTTAATGAAGATATTGTGTGATATTGATTGATATAATATTTAAACAAAAATTCATTTGCCTGTTAAATCCTGGTATGATCAGCTCGGTAACCCGATAAAACAGAACATGATAAAGAATAGGTTTTGTTAGGTTAGTTAAGGATGGGTTAGGTTAGGTTAAGTTAGGTTTGGTTTTGTTAATTATTTTTCTTCACTTTTCTTCAATGTTCAATTTAGGACAGGCCTTATAATATTATTGTTTCCTGCAGTTGATGCCCATTGTGAAAATTGAGAAGCAGAAGCTGTCCCAAGTCCAGAGCACCAACACGGACTCAATGCTGGTGTCCGAGTATGAACTGCCGGTGGACATCGACTGGGAGCTGCCGCGGGAACTACTGGGGCTGGGCAAGATCCTGGGCGAAGGGGAGTTCGGCAAGGTGGTGATGGCTGAAGGGAATGGACTTCTGAAGCAGGGACTCAATTCTGTGGTAGCAGTGAAAATGCTGAAAGGTACAAATATAGATATTTCATTTAACCTAACCTAACTCTTTTACGTAAATTATGACATCCTCAATTAGTGTGGAAAAAGGAACCTGTCATAATCTTTTATTATTTTAGGCTCTTATGGCCAATAGTATTGTTGTATGACTTTCGAGGTATTGAGTCATGTTAACATCTGCATTGATGACGGACACTGTTTGAAGAGTTGAATCAAAAAGAGGAGGATAGAGTAGTTGCTAAAATACCCCAAAAAATCACACGTCATATAAAACATGACCTTTTCATAGTATTTCTGAAATATTTATATTCGATTACCTGCTGTTTACTATAATCCATTACTCCTAATCAAACCAAGCTCTGGAAGACTGCATTTTTTGGCATTATAACATGCACGCAGCAGTGTAACGTTAAATAATAATAACAATTGGCTTTTTTTTTTTTTCGTTTTTGGGACATATTACCTAAAGAGTGATTAGCACCTTTTAATATGGTTGTTTTGATTGAAAGTATTCTTGAGATGTAAATCAATTGGCAATATTAGAACTACCACTAATATGTCCAAACTTCTTCTTTTGAAACTACAAATTGTGACTAAAAACCTTGGTAATTAATAATTTTATTTTTCAGAGGGACATACTGATGCTGAAATGATGGCTCTGGTTTCTGAAATGGAGATGATGAAGATGATTGGAAAACACATCAATATCATCAATCTTCTGGGATGCTGCACCCAGAGTGGACCATTGTTTGTCATTGTAGAATATGCACCACACGGTAACCTTAGGGAGTTCCTCAGGAATCACAGAACAGGCAATGGGTAAGCTATCATTTCTCAAGGAAACTATGAATAGGTGCTCAATAATCTATAATAGCAAGCGTTACCTAACTTTTTGGTTAAGGATCGGCATTCGAAAATGACCCTAAAAAGTTATTTGTAGTTTGCTAACTCAAGTAATACTATGATTGATTTATCTATAAACTCAATGCTGGTAATTAGGTAATGTAAAAACTCAAAATCAAATAAAATAGAAGATACCATACAGCCGAACAGATGATCTAACTCAGCATAGCGTGACAAGAGAAATGATGTTATTGAATGAGTAGTATTTCTTACGTTAGCAGACTACGAAGTGTGTATTTTATTACTTTAAGATATCTAAAAATATTGCTTCAATCAGTCTTTGAACTTGTTATTAATCGTTGCACCGCATTTCAGAGTGAATGCGCCCACCGTTTCCAAACATTTTTTTAAAAATCAACGGATACAATATTATGTCCAATGTATCGAATTAGTACGAATTATTTGTACATCTTATTATCCACAGTAGAATAGATTAGCAAATTGATGATTTTTTCATTCTTTGGGACTCTTTGCCTAAATGATGGACAGTAATTTGACGCATTTCGGCATTAATTGAACATCATTGTAGAATATTATAACCATAAAATTGTTTTTATTGGACAGTTTCTTTAGAACAGTAATTTTATTCTAGATACGAACCAGCCATGGGAATGGATGACAGCCACTACAAAGAAAAGAGAGCGCTTACTCAGAAAGACTTGGTCTCTTTCTCTTATCAAGTTGCTCGCGGAATGGAATATTTGGCATCGAGAAGGGTAAGTTTTCTTACTCAATATGGACATTCTTTTTCATGAATAAGAAAGATTTATTTAAAAGGTATTTATATATTTTGTCATCATCAGTCTCTATCTGTTCACTGATGAGTTCTATCCTTCTCAAGCTGCCATATCTCTCCTCGGTTCTATTCGATACTGTGTGTTTATGCCAAACTTAATTACATATTATCCTCGTTGATCCAAATTTGGGTCGGTTTTGAAGTCACTACTCTCCATCGGCTTTCATGTTTCAATCCCCTTTTAATTGAATGAGCTTCGGAACTTCCAAGCATTTCAGATGTGAACTAGGAGAAATAGCAGAGTTCCGAGAACAATTTTAAAATTTATTAATTCTGTGGTAATCAATATACTGTCTGTTTTTCCTACAGTGCATTCACCGTGATTTGGCTGCCCGAAATGTACTGGTGTCTGACGACTATGTGCTGAAGATTGCCGACTTTGGTCTGGCAAAGGACGTCCAGTCCAACGATTACTACAGGAAGAAAACAGAGGGACGATTACCTGTCAGATGGATGGCCCCCGAGTCTCTCTACCATAAAGTATTCACGACACAAACTGATGTGTAAGTGTGATAATTATTACAAGTGTTGACTGTTTGAGAGTTTTCCAGCAGCAGTACCCACATTTTCTGCTTTATAGTTGTGTTGTTAATTAATTGTATTTTAATACTAATAATGGCCTTTTTTTCAGATGGTCGTTTGGAGTATTGCTATGGGAGATCATGACGTTGGGAGGAACACCATACCCCACAGTTCCCGGACAATATATGTACCAACATCTGAGCGCAGGACACCGTATGGAAAAACCTCCTTGCTGCTCCTTAGAAATGTAAGTAAACTGGACATTTTCCAACGTTGTGCTGGCGATGAATGATTATAATATATTACTATCATTAAGTACCAATACCAGACATATCCTCAACTCCATTAACATAAATTACGAAAATTAAGCAAGCTTTTAAAAAGAATTATGTACATGAAATTTTTACACGAAATTAATGTAAGTAATACATTTGCATTAAATATTTGTTGTACATATTATACAGTTATAATGGTAGAGCAAATAAATAGTATTGATTTATAAAATAAGTGTTTATGTAAAGTTACAAAGAACGAATGACTTAAACACACATGAAATTATAATATAGAAAACACACTTCTTTAAAATATGTAATAAGATTAGCAAATAACAAAAGCGTCAGTAAGACAAAATGCTTACATTCAAATACATGATAAGAATGGAGAATCCATCAGAATGATTTTTTGAATTATCAGATTTTTTGATTCATTTTATTCAAAACATCAATTTACCTGTTTTGAAAAAGATTGCTTAAGGCGATGCACTACGTCGTGTGATATTTTAAATTGAGCCGCTATCAATAACAACCCTTACGTAGATGGCGATAAGGTTTAAATTCCCGCTTAACACCATCCGCCTGTTTTGATTTATGCAAGAAAAAAACATGGCCGAAAAGTGCCTTTTATTTTATTTTGTGGATGTTCAGGCATAAATATTTAATTTTTTTTCGATCATTTTATAGATGACTTAATTTGCCACATTATACAATAAAATCATAATCGAAAATGGGTTCGTAAGTAGGAGATTTTGAACTCTAACGCAGTTTTCATAGGCCTTATACATTATTTTTTTCTGGGCTTATAAAAAGACTTATCTAAAAAATATGCGATCGTTTCAAAGGCCATGATGTATTCTACTCGCAGTATTTAATTAAAGCATCTGAAACATTTCTAGGCGACCAAATTTTCAAACCAAAAACACATGATTTTGCATTACTACGTATGGCATCGCCTTAACTCAAACCTTTTGAGACTGATGCTATCGCTACTAAGAGAATAAAAGGAAAGTGGAAGAAGCAGAAAAAGCTTCCTGACGTATTGAACAAACCAATTCTGTCTAGCTTCTTCAGGTTCCTGCACTAGCTCATAAACCCTATATGTATTATCTCCAGTACATTCCATTAATAAAATACTTCTTTATTCCAGATACATGCTGATGAGAGACTGCTGGTCCTTCCAACCATCAGACCGGCCATCCTTCAGTGAGCTGGTTCAGGATCTTGACCGGATCTTGACCATCACGGCCAACCAGGAGTACCTGGATCTTGGTCTCCCACAGCTCGACACTCCGCCATCAAGTTACGACGGGTCACAAGATGAGAGTGATTGTGATCTTCCCTTTCTTAGTTAATAATAATATAACCTTAAAATAAGAACATATTAATCTATTTTAAAAAAATGTTCAGATCCGTGTAAAAAAATAACAAAAAAGTTCTAATCCGTGTAAAATATAAACAAAGAACATTCAAAGTGGTGTAAAAAATGGAACAGTATTCAAAATTGGTAAACCAGGAACATTCTTCTTATTCATTGAAATCAGATGAAAATGTTCTTCGAAAATAAGTGAAGATATTCTTCCAAATTTGAATTTCAACTGAAGACATAGGACCAAGAAAAAAATGTTCTTTACAGTACATTATACATTCATACATACGTACAAACTTTGTTGAGTGTGGTAGTGAAAGTGCCAAAAACTAAGCATTAGAAAAAACAATGAATTCGGTCTTAGTGCCATAATTTGAGTACCAAAAATTAATATATTATTTAGTGTATCTGTTCTTATCTCACATGAAGCTATATTTTTTATAAGTGTGGTTGTGTTTAATTCATATATGACAATTTTTAATACAGTGAAAGTTATTAGTGACAATATTACTTTGTATTTCTATTGAATACTGACAAAAAGTGAACATTTCCAATAAAAATAACTCTGAAAACGATGGTAAAATAAATCAAATTGAGTGAGAAAAGAAAAATAAAACTTGTTCTGGTCTAGTCAGTTATGTAGGTACTGGATTTTTTTATTGCAGTTTTACAATACATATTCATAATTAAATTATACCAAATTATTATGGAATTCTAACCAAAGGACTCACTTGTTGAAAAACGTAAATATGTATGTATATGTAATATTTTTACAATGGTATGGATATGATAATACCAAAGATAAGTATTAGAAAATAACATCACAGAAAACAGCCATGGGAATTATGTGTATAAGCCCAGTTGCTTGAAATGGAATTATGTAAAAAATAATTATTAATTTTTCTTTTATATACAGAATATTAGAAAATCACTCAAGAATCTATGGATATGTAACTTTAGGATGGTGCTAAGATAAAATACAAATAGTAAATTCATTGCGTTACCCCAATTATGCAGATTTATTAGTAACAAATTAATTCGTTTCTCAGTTTTGGGAACGAAAGTGACTAAAGCAACTCGCAGTTTAATTTCAAGCAACTGCTTACCAACTTCTGTGACTCCTTTGACCGAAAGAATTTTCTTAGTTAAATAAAACCAATCCTTTGCATTTTTAGAAAGTGTAGTTATTATTAAATTATTGTCAATAATTGGAAAATAGTTATGTCTATTGACTTAAAAAAATATACGTCAGCTGCTTTCAAGTTAGCGTCAAACGTATTTCGAAAAATAATAAAAATACTGTTTTCTACGTAAGACCTGCTTCATGCAAAGTTTCAGGGAATCAAAGAGAAAAAATCAATTTTTATCATGTTTTAATGATGTTTAGGAATAAAGGTATTAATTAAAAAAAAACTTTGTCATAAATTAATGTAAGTTGGTTTTCTGGTGTATAAAGATAATGTATAGTATTTTACCATGACAAATTTAATTTTAATACCAAGCATACTGATAAATATTGTAGAGTTTACCTGTTAGCATTGATTTCTCTATGAAATATTAAATCAATAAAACAGGTTTAATTTACATTATTCTCATTTTTGCTAACTTTGTGCGTACAAATATTTTCCAAAGAAGGTATTTACACAAAAAATACATAAATACCTATGTTGGTTTTTGAATGCACCTTCTAAGTAAATAAAATACATTACCTAAAAACATAATATTAATAGTGCCCTATTAATTTTAAATCTCAATAACCTTAACAATATTTTTTTTCAAAATGAAAATTCAATAAAATGCTATCAATTTGCTATTACTACCTTGTAAATCTTGTAAAACTGTACTATGCACTATATTGTAAATTTGAAGTATTTATTAGGAACTTTCAACTTTACAGCAGAAAAGTCTCACCTTACATAGCATTATATGAAAATACTCAAAGACAAAAATATTTTACTAGTCAATTTGATTATAAATAACACTATCTAATAATTTGATAATATTTTTGTTATTGAATACCTAAAATGTATTTTTACATTTACTATCAAGAAAATCATAGGATATTAATTTTTCAGTCACCCGTTAGAAGTAGATTATTTTGTAATTAAAATAATAATTTATGCCTAATATTTAAGGTTAAAAATATTGTAAATATTTTTGTATTTCCCTATTGATAAGCTATTTATGAACTGTAAAATATATAAAACATATTACAAATAACTGACAAAGAAAATGGCATAAAAATAATAAAATTATGAAAAAATTACCAAACACACATCAAAATCGTAAAGGAAGGTTATTATGCAATGTAATTAAAACATATACCTGTTAATTGGCAACAATTAAAATTGATTGTATTAAATTTACCAACAAGCATCAATTTCAGTTGAATATAGGTGTACCAATATTATATTACTCTTTATATATTGTGTAAACTTTAATGTTGTTAAAAATTATTACATAAATGTAAAGCTATGTAAGTATGGTATTTTTATATGTATAGACTTGAATAAATAAATACAAATCCTAAGCATATTTTTTTTATTTACAAAAACATTGTGATGCACAAACCAAAAAAATAGCTACGACTTTTTACCACTTTATTTGATATGAAAACCAACCATTTCGAAAGCAATTTTACTATAAATTTATCTTTGCCATAACAAAATACATTCAATGCGATGATTGTCTTTCGTTCTAAATAGAAATAAATACTTAATACTAAAATCATATTACGTTCTCCTAAAAACTATATACAAAACGATAATTTTTTCTGATCATCAGAAGGACACCCTTTTCGACAAAAATCATGCGTAAGTGTATATTGAAATGTAATCTTGTGATTTTGTAATTGGAACTTTCAAATAAGTAGCTACTGGTCCTATTTTCGATAACACTTCATTTAAACTTGTCTCACCCCTTCAACACTATGCTATTTTTTCAATGTTTTACACATTCAAAAATATATATTTAAAAAAAATTATTTAGTTCAACGACATAAAACATAAAATACAAATTTCCATACCGTTTGATGGTGAACAACAACCCTGAAAAATAAAAAAAACATCTGAATTCTCCACTGCCCAACATAAATTCTCGACCATAATATCAGAGTCATAAGCCAAAATATACTGGTTATTCCTAGTTTGAATTCGTACTTTGGAGAGAGAAATATTACATTTCATGCTACGAAAAAATAATATAATGTCCTTCCAAATCATACAAACAACAGAAATTAAGGTATTTAAGACTAAATAAAAAAAAAAACATGGCTGAGGGGGCAAAGAAAAACAATATGAAGACAATGTAAAGCCATCTAGAGACTAAATACAAAAACATAAACACTACATGCTGCCGCAATTGTGAGGAGGACTGTGAAAACCAAGACATCTTATACAGGGTTTTCCAATAAGAGGTGTTATTTTGATATTCAATTGTAAAAGATCAATGATTTCGTTGCTTGTGTGGAACGTAGCGCCGTCTTGTTGAATGTAAACGTCGTCCAGATCAATACCATCCAATTCCGGCCATAAAAAATCATTAATCATCTCTCGATAGCGCAATCCATTCACCGTAACTGTTGCTCCAGCCTCATTTTCGAAAAAGTAAGGTCCAATGACTCCGCCAGACCATAAACCGCACCAATCAGTCACACGTTGAAAATAGAGAGGCTTTTCAACAATAACTCTTGGGTTTTCCGAGCCCCAGATGCGACAATTTTGCTTGTTGACGAAGCCACCGAGGTAGAAATGGGCCTCATCACTCAAGATGATCTGCATTTGATTCACTCAAGTGAATTTTAATAATTTCAATGCGTCGTTGAAGCGTGTATCGTTCCATTTTTATTAATGACGTAGTTTCTACTTGTCAAATGTCAAGAAATGACAGCTTCAAAAGTAACATCTACCGAAATAGCGGGCTATTCAAAATAACGCCTCTTATTGGAAAAACCTTTATTATGTTTTATACACGTCATGTGCAAACATTGCCGTAAAAACTAATAAAAACTGCAATAAACGATTTAATTTCACCCTACGTAACTACACGTAATGTAATATAAAATGTAAATATTATGTATTTAACAGAGAAAAAAATTTCTCTTGTTTGGTTGATATTTGCCAACATATTTGTTCCGCTCCGACCGCCAATTTCCAGTGTTTCTCGCTCCACACAGCGCGTTTAATTTAACGGAAAATCTAAGCAAACTTCATGAGTGACAACTTTGCGACAGTCTCCGGAAAACCGAAGGAAACTTGACTTGGTCACACCGTCTCTACGCTCTACCTTGCTTCTTGTTGTACCTACTACCTAGCGATTTGCGACCTCGCCAGTGCAGTATTTCACTACGAGATCTGGGTCTTTTAGGACCGACGGGCCACCAAAATGTCGAAATCCTTTGTAACTCATGCATGCGTACCTAATAAATATTGCAAATTTTGTAGTTTTTGGGAGAAATCACCCCAAGGCCGATATAAAACTAACCAAAAAGAAACAAGTTATTGAACACAGATTATAATAATAATAATTGGATGACTTGTATAGCGCCGTTTTTGTGCAAAATCACATCAAGGGCGCTTAGGAGTTAGCGCAACACGGCATAACACGGTATAGCACAACACGGCATAACACACGGCATAACACCCCAAATACAAATAGCAAAAATACCTTTGGCCGTGAAAATCTTAAATCATATTTGATCATCTTTTGATCATCATATTTTGATAATCATTTGGCTCTCACCACCTTTCTCTTTCGATCGTCATATTTCGATAGTCACCTTCCGACCGGTGTATATCGATTATCATTTTGCACTCATCATTTTGCGATTATTATCTTTCGATCATCATATTTCAATCATCATATTTTGATCATCATTTTACACTCACCACCTATGGACGTCTTAATATCATCATTTACGATTATCTACTTCGATTATTCATCTTCCGCAAATATTTTAAGCAATTTCTATTGATCAAGGACTCGGCCGGTCCTGCATCTCGCACCTCGCAACTCGCTACGATGTTATCCCAAACACTGTCTCTGTCGCTTGACAAATAGGCCAAATAACGGACAAGTCCCGTGACGCTAACAAACGTTTATGAAGAAACTTTTAACCGAATCCCACAGCGGGATAACGCTTTGTGTGCGGTTTTGTGATTTCGCCCTGATAATATAACTTTCTGTACTACGGACTGTATACCGTAGACGGAGGGCAAGTCAATGTTTAATATTCATCTCGTTACAATGCGACCCACTTTTGAAAGTAGGGGAAAGTAGAAAGTAGACGGTAGTTAAGTTTAGGTGTATTTGAGGTTTTATTATTTTCAAACTTGAAAGTGGACGATCATTGTAGTACCATCCTTATTAAAACAATTAAATTATTTAGGGGTAATATTATTATGTACCGATAGAAGATATTGCAGCTAGCAGACTGGGTGGAAATGTATCTCGTAAATAAAAGCTTACATTATAATATTTAAGCTATGAACGTTATCGGGCCACAAACAACTACAGATTAAAACCGTTTCTACTATAGACTAAAACATTACAAAATAACGTGATCTGTTTACGAAATTTGTAGCTACCTACCTACTTGTGAAGGCCTAATTTGGTATACATACAAGGTGGGGCAAAAGTCTTTACTCGAATTTCTAAGGCATTAAACTTTGAAGGAAATAAAAGTACTATTTACCTAACCGCCGCACTTTCATAATACGCACAGATTACTGAAATTAGACTTCCATTCAACTAAATTACTGTAAAAAAAGAGGAGCATTAAGAAGTCATTTTTTATATCCATAGCGTAATTGTGTTTTGAAAGTTTTTTTCTACAATAGCTGCACACAGGAGGCCCTGAGGAAAATAATTCATCTCAGGGTCTATGTCGTCTTTGGAGATGCTGTTTGGACGTTTTGCAAGACCTGGACAAACCTGCAATGCCAAACCCCAACGAACCCTGGCACCCCGGCTAAGGCACCAAACGTAGTCTGCAGTTGGGTATTGGTTTTTAAGTTATAAGGGATAAGGTTGAACATTTTAGGAGCTACGTAGACAAATTTTCTTGGTCCTGATAAATATTATGTAGTTTATTACTCGGTTGATATTTTTATCACATGATTTTTAATTTTTTGTAAAAGAGTGAAAAACATTCCCGGGTTACGAATAACCTGACAATATTTGAAAATCTCCTACTACCACCAAAGTAAGCTGAAAATGTTGCTTGTGTTGTGATGGAGGACTTAGCCAGCCGAGGAATTGAACACACTACGCCCGAGTGGGACCCAGCGCGATGTCAACTCGGCCACCGAACGGTCAAAATAAATGAGAACTTGTCGTTTCTACGACTCGTTCTAGACTATAATCGCTCAGGTATGGAACGATTTGCTGACATTTGTGTTTCTTTCCCACTACAATCACGTTCACTCTTTCCTCTTCTTTAAAAGACTCCCACACAGCATCCCCATAGATCACAGAAAAACCGAGGGAAAGTGTTTTCCTCAGGGCCTTATGTGGGAGTTAATATATAAAAAAATGTATCACTAGATAATTTGAACAAAATCTGAATAGTCAATTCGATTTCTTTCCTAAGCCCCATCTTTTAGCCTACCAACATTTACCAAATTAGGAATTCCTTAGTTCTGCTAGCTCAGAATAGTTAGAACTCTTTGGCATCGCTTAAAACTAAATTAAAAGTTTACCCCTTGAGTTGCTGCTTTAGAGACTTTACTCCGACTCCCTCGTAACAAGAATACATTCAATGGCAACTTTTCTGTGAAATACCTACTCACCTTTCATCTCCAATATCGACATTACGACCTCAATATAATAACATCTCCAACGGTATTCATGTACCTCTAAAACTCACATAAAACCCCTCTCTTTATTGTCCTTTGAGGAGACTTTTCCCTTTTCAATAATAATAATTACAGACATCCCAGGAAATGCGGCAAAGGTCACCATCGTTCGCTGTTCACCGCCCGCCATAAACCCATGAATTTTTATCGCTTGCTTATAAAACAACGAAGTGGGGTTATAACTAGGGGTCGATTCTTGATCCATAGCCGATAAATTTGCTGGCTTGATAAGATTATATATAATACAGCGCCCGGTGATTTTCACAAAATCAACGCCATATTCAGACAAATATAATTATTATTACCACTGAAGAAAAATGTGATTTTTTTTTGCTGCGATACTGATTAAATATAGCTCGGGACATTCCGCTATTTAGCGGTCTGCTTTAAACATTGAGCTATCGCGTCAACCTTTAGACCCGCCACTTTCTTCCAATACGTATGTTGTTTTACTATGAATAAACAAAAACCTTTTTTAACGTAACATGGGTGGTCTAGTAGAATACCTTTAACGTATATTAATTTTTATTGAGAACAAACCAGTTATGAAATTTCAGATACTATACAAATAGGTACATACATTTACCAAAAACTTACTCAGTCTAAGGATACGTACCTAGTCGATCAGTTCGTTTCAAATTACCCTATCATTGCAACAATACAGGATCTAACGCTGAACTCAATTCCATAATGAATCGCAAACATGTATTTTTGTTGTTTGTTTTTGGGGTGTTATGCCGTGTTGCGCTAACTCCTTCTTTAGCCGACGTTTCGCACAGCGTTGCAGTGTCCATCATCAGGGCAGATCCTTTTGATGCTTTTGGCCGTGAAAATCTAAAAACTTACCCGCATACGGCCGGCATAGTCCAGTGGTAACGCATTGGACTGCCATTCCGAAGGTCGCGGGTTCGAACCCGGCGTGCGCAAATAAATTTTATTTGATTAATTTGTGTTATTTTCACAATTAATTAATTAAAATAATATATAGTATATTTGCGGCACGTTCCAGAGTGGAAGATACTACCAGTATCGCCCTGGTGTAAGACCACCATTCAGAATTGAAACGTTGCTGCAAATGGCTTTAGCCGTGTTTAGTGACTAGATCTGAATAGCCAGGTACTTCCCCACCTTCCTCTTTCCCTTCCCCACTTACCTTCAGCCTCACAACATCCCCCAATTGGGGATGCCATAGTCTCACTGGCTCCAGACGGGAGCAGTTGGGACTCTTGTGAGGTATTCACTATAAAAAAATAAAAAAATACATGTACTTGGAAATAAATATGTTTTGGATGAACCTATAAACATTGCTAGTTTAATCTCATACAAACACTACTTAATTAAAACTGTATGTCAGCGCTTCTCAGATTGACTATAATCAAATACAGTTTTAATGTATTAATTTATCCGGGATTTATAATATGTTGTATTGTATTTATAATAACCTACTCATTGTACTTTTTTATGTATTTTATATTTATATTTTTTTTATCTATGTATATTCTGTATTCATATGTAAAACAATTGTTATTCTTTTGTAAAAGCCGATATAATCGGCGTTAATAAATAAATAAATAAATAATATTCAAAATTATGTAAAAATTCAGTCAAAGTACAAATAGTACAAATGTAGGCATGCAGATGCAAAAAAGGCACGAACAGAAACATAAGTAATGTACAATTATTGTAACATTTTAAGCAATAAATAGCAAGACTTTTTTTCTGAATCTGTATAAATTATCGATGAAAATGTCTACTTCAGCACACTCTATCTTATTGTATTTATAAAAGGTATGTGTTTAATATTATTTTTGCTTCATCCGTGATTCAGCTGATTTATGATCATTTTTTCACCGAACAATTGAATATAGAACAAAAAAAATAAGGCCATTTTCCTTATTTTAAACAAAATGGGGAATGCTAATCTGAATGTCATGATAAGGGGTTCTAGCATAGTGAAATCTATAACTTTACAATATCCGATCGAAATACTAACTACCGATGATTTATACCTATTTCAAGAGCACGGTCACGCTGTTGATAGCCAAACCGATATTGATAATGCAATAAAAAGAAATCAATATACGCTGGAAATACTGCATTTGTCTATGAATTGGCTGAAAGTCAGACGGCTACGTAAAACTTAAAAATACTAATAATTTAACATCGTCGAATTGAAATATTAATTTTACAGAAACCGGGGAGCGAAACAAGTCTAAAATATATATTTTTTACTGAATTTCCTCCAATCATTAACGCTGTGTTTATGGATGTTGTTATATTATTTGCCCTTCGCGAGTTATGCAAATTAAATAGAAGGTATTTTAAGGTTAATAGTCAAGTTAAGATACTGCGTGACGATAACACGAAACAAGCTTTTAATTCGCGATAAGGTAGCCAACAACACATTTAATTGGGCGAGCTATAACGATTAGAATAAACACGAAAGTCGTTTAAACCTAAATATTTTAGACATTTTTCACACACAAAATGTGATTTTATTTCTTTAAAAATAAGCTAACGAACGCTTTAGTTCTATGTATGTTTCTACCTCAAAAAAACTGTACTCAATAGCAGAAGAATATTACTTAAAATGTTTTGAATGAGAAATTGTTTATCTGTTCTCGCATGATTAATCATCTTGATAACTAACTACCTAACTAACCATTACGCCGTTTCCCCGCAGCGGTGGGCAGAGAGGACAGATCGCTAAGCAACTCGGTGTTGATACACACTCCTTGCCTCATTCACATTCATACATCGTCTCATACATACTCCTCTATTATTCTGTCTCTTGATATGGCCCGACTCAAGTATCTGATTCACTTGATCGTGCCGTGTCTTCCTCGGGCGTCCCCGACTTCTGCTACCATTCACATTTCCGTAATATATTCTTCTTACCCTCCTTTGCTCATTTGCTCTACATGCCCAAACCATCTAAGCACCCCTTTCTTAATCTCACGCATTACGCTTGTATAAGCCTTGCTTTCTTTGTGTATCTCCACATTTCCACAGGATCATACATGGTTTTACCACAGTAACTCCCTTAGGGATCTCATTTCAACAACATTCAGTCTACTTGCATCCTTCCTCTGCCAGTTCAATGCCTCACTTCCGTACATCAGGGTAGGTACCAGCATTGTGGACTGCTAGCTTCGCTTCTTTGGACAATTTTTTGTTAGCGCTAACTGCGTTCAGACCTCCATTAATGGAGTTACCTGCATTTACCCTCTTTTCAATATCTCTGTCAGCCTCCCCATACCTCGTAAAAATACTTTATAAATACACAAACTCATCCACCTGCTCCAAGTATTCCTTATTCACAACTATATTGCACATTGTTTTCGTACTCTCTCTTTGAAACATCATTACTTTAAACATACTTACATTCATCATTAACTCATTCTTCATGCATAATTCGTTCATCCTAGACACTGTAGATAATCTATTCTGTTAGCAATCAGCACATCATCATCAGTATATACTCGTACAACAGGCAACATACTTTCAGACTACTCGAATTCGCGCCCAATCCCACGTCTTTCAATTCTTGCATACAATTATCTACGTATAGATTGAATTACGCAGCCTTGTGTAACACTTCTTGATAAGATTTTTTTTAGCCGTACACGTGCCATACTGCCTTTGCACTTCTGAGTTACTCGCACGACAAACCGTGAGAGTTAAGTAATTAAATTTTGGATCTTTTAGAGATGAGAATAACTAACCCCATTGATACGTGGAGACACTGTATACTTTTTGACCAATAAATAAGGAAGAAACTGGCCCAAAATGGCCAAATAGAAGTTGTGTTTCATTTGCAAATACTTACCCAATGTAGCCTCAAGAGGAAACCGGCATTTACAGTCGATGTTACTGGCGTTTACAGAATAAAATAATATTATGTTAATTCAAGGTTCAGTATTAATTATCGAACAACTAGCGCAGACCCGTGAAAAAGCACAGTATAAACCTATACTAAAAATACCTGTGGTATGTCAAAGATATAGAAAATGAGGAAGAAAGGGATTCACTGCGCCCGGAAACGATCGACAAATTTGCATGGAAAACCGGAAAAAAAGTATGAAGGAGTTGTGTTTCTGCTAGAATAACCAGGCGCCGTCTTGTAGAAATGGTATAAAATTTTCTATTAAAATATTATAGGTAGGTACTTTCCTCATCTATATTTAATAATTGTATGTTTAAAATAAGTTTTTTTTGACAAATTTCGTGATTTTAAATAAGATAATTTTCCGATTACAGGTAGGCAAACAGCAGTTGAAATTTTCTAAACGACACTTAAATTAAAGCAAATTTGAGTTCATTGAATAAAATTTCACGCAGGAATGACTAACGCACATCACAAACAATCTGAAGGCCTCCGTGGTCGAGGGGT
The DNA here is from genome assembly GCF_061612785.1 of Hesperophylax consimilis. Lineage (NCBI taxonomy): Eukaryota > Metazoa > Arthropoda > Insecta > Trichoptera > Limnephilidae > Hesperophylax > Hesperophylax consimilis. The sequence goes on from NC_142850.1 coordinate 8,382,277, forward strand.
ATGGTTTTCTACTAGAAAGCCGGAGATCGAATACTTTATATCATTTATATTGATTAAAATTGAAATAAATCAACATAATTAAAATATTTTTTCCAACACGCGGTTTCTACTTGGAAAGCTATGCAAATTTCACGATGCCAGATCCCACTTTTTAATAAGATTTACAAGCAGAATTTTATTCCAGATTTAAATTTACTTTTATTTTGGATTTTCTAAAGAAATACAGAAACATTTCTAACGGATGCATTTAAGGGTCGTTGGCTTCAAATGTGATTCACTTAATACACCCTTATTTACGAAGGGTAGCAATGAACTGAAGGAACCATAAAAAATCACTTCGTCTGAAATTGAACTTGTGATTTCATGTCAAAACGCCATAACTCAACCCCAGACACGCCGAACGACCAAAAAATCAATGCAACGAATGCATTCGTGGATATTGGGCTAGTTTTAATAGAAGCTTTCAATTTAGTGAATATTGTTTTGAGATTTTCTTCTTCATTCTATTTTTAAAATGTAAATAACAACTCTTTACAATGCCGACTAGAATACAAACCTGCGGAGTGCGGGTGCGACCGATAAATTACGAAGTCAGTGCTGTCACTAAGTAAACTTCACTGTTTATAATTGTCTAATTACTTTGACCATTGTTATGTTTGCGGTAAAACATCACACAAATCAGCAGTCAAACTGTCATTGCTCGATGGCACTGACTTAATCATGTGACACTTCAAGATCCGTAGCGACCAGCCCTTTATTCTAACCGTCCTTCAACTCATCAGAACTTACGAAAATTAAAGATTGCTGGTTATTTTTATTAGATAATTTTTAATCCCTTCGTTTGGAAATATCAAAAAGAAGTCGAAGATGTTCGATGGAAGACATGGCATGATGATGATCATGTGAATACAATTCTTGAGCCTGGTAAATCTGGCCGTGGCAAGAGTCAATACATTGAATGTATGTATGAGATCAAGTATGAATGTGATTAAAGCAATGAGTTTGTACCAAGACGTAGTTATGCGACTGTCCATTCTCGTATTTGATTTTCACCACAAACAAGATAAGATTGGTGTAAGTCCTTGTAAACGTTTTGTTTCATATTAAGTGATCTGAAAGGTTGTGTTTCCAACAGCCTTAGTCCTATCTATTTTTCCTTCCTACTTACTATCTCCAGCCTCAAACAATCCCAAAAAATAAATACAATAGTTCCGCTGACTCTGGGCAGTTAGAACATTTGTGCAGTATCACACAAAATATGTTAAAAAAGAAGGGCAAAGTAAGTAAACTGAAAAATATATATTTTGTTTGAAAACCTTTTCGTAAAAATACTCCAGCTCCCAAAAGAAAAAAAATAATTGAATTACAAAACTTCTCCCGCAGTTAGACCGTGAAAACTTGTTATTTTTAATCAGAAATTCAATGACAGCTCCCCTGCATAATGTATCATTCGTATTCCGCTCCAAGTTCCAGAAATATTAACCATTCTGGTGCTGCGTGGTGAAGGCGGGACTTTATCGGGACCGGAAACGATTGGGTGAATGCGTTCCGGTTAGCCCTGGCCAATTTACGGTCCTTAATAAACCTGGCGTGTCCACCACTGGATACTGGACACGGACAAGGCTGGTGTCCAATTTACCCCAACTTACAGATTACGGTAGTGGAGAGGTTGATATTGAAACTACTAGATAGGAACCGTCAAGATAGGTAAATCTTTAGATATTTGTGGGTGTCTAGCTTATTGTTATGTACTGGAAGTATCGTCTTGGTATGAAATACACCTGTGATCGGGAGTATTCAATAAGTGCATTGGTTCGTCAAAGATTACAAGTACTTTATTATCGTAGATAATTACAATAAACCTCGAGCAGGACGTACGTTCTGTCTATCAGATACAGGCTATGGAATTCAAAGTGAGCTGTCTAGGAATCGGCTAGCCTCGGCTGCACTCGGAACTATTCGGGTACAACCGACATGCTATCTCTATTACATGGTTTAAGTATCGCTATCTATGAAAAACCTTAACTGGAAAATAAGAACTTAACTAAATAACAAAATTACTCCTATGTTCATGACTGGGTGCCAGGAGGTTAATGATGAAAGTATGTAGTATCACGAAATTTAAGCATTCAACAACATTTTTGCTGCTTTTCTCATTTTTGATAGTTCCAATGTTATATAGAAGAAAATTTTCTGAACATTGTTCCCAGTGTTTTATTATGAAACATGAACAGATTCTCGACAATGTAGTCATTTACAACTGATATATTTTCAAAACAGAATAAAAGCAGTATAGGCAGGAGAGTTTAAAGTAAAGCACCTACCTACTTTGAATTTAAAACGATGGACGAAATTTTGTTTCGCTAAAATAATAAACCAATCTATTGTTTCAACAGCTCTTGGAAACTGCCATCCAGTCTGCGAAGTTAATTTGATCAGTAACCGAATAATGGAAGAAGAATTTTTAAGAACTGAAAGAAAAAAATGTTACAGCTGGGAGGATGCTGCGGAAAAATTGAAATAAGTCTACCTTGTGGTGAATGACTTCTTCTGCATGGCTCTAAAACTACGTGTCAACTTTGGATTACTTTTTTGTACGTAACGCGGCATTGGACTTGTCATTTGCAACTTGCTCCTTGAGTGGTTAAAATTGTGAAATCTTTTCTCCGTGTGACAAAGGGATCGGAAAGGTGGGTGGTGGGGGGGATATAAGTAGACATTAAAGTAAGAATAAATCAGAGGTGACTGAACATCCATATTTCATGCACGGAGACGTGACAACAAATTCAAACGAATGAAATTAATAACAGGTTAATAAATTCAATTCTCAATCCAATAATTAATGTTAACGTTAATATTTGTGAAGAAAGCAGGAAGACCTACCATCTTCTAATCCTCCCTCCTACAAAATCTCTTCGGAGTCTCTTGTAGCTACGCTTTATTTTCTCCCTAAATTAAATACCTTCTGAACAACATCCCCACAGATGACAAAATTGAATTCATAGTTGTAGAAAGATGAAAAGAGGGTTAAGCAACAAAATAGAATACTATTAGAAACCCAATAACTACTTTACATCACTTTAATGTAACCTAAGTACTTCAAGTTAGGAAAAAACAATGAAATAAAATTGTGCATTTTCTGTTTTCGAAATTCTTTTCAAATCCCACTTTGAAATCATGACGTACGAACAAATAAACTTAATTTCTCACACCGATATGCTCACAGTTCAATTTTGCCGGTTTTTTCTCTCATGGGTGAAAAATGAGTACAGAAAAATATAAGACTATGGAAAAAAATTTCATTGTCAAATATTATGTTTGTCATACTAAATAACATTTCGTATTGTTAAGAAACTACAGAGGTCACATATTTATCGCATGGACCTTCTTATATGTGTTATAGCTACGAGCAAGATAGGCGCACAATCAACTATTTACTAGGGAAAAATTGACAGAACAATAATTCTATATTACATAACAAGGACAAAGATATATTATATATATATAGACTCTATAGAATATTATTGTTCGTTATTATTTTCGCTTTCTACTAAAAAAACATTCCCCTGCGAATAAATTTCCAAAGAAATATAAACTACTCGAATTTTGCGATTTGTTCTGTTTTTTTATACGTTTTCCTGAAAAAAATACTTTTATTCGTTCTAATCAAAAATAACATATATATATATATATATATATATGAACAGGTGTTCCGACTTCGTGCTAATATATATATATTTTTATGAACAGGTGGTTCCGACATCGTGATAATATATATTTTTTTTATTCATTTACGCCCGTCGTGCTCAAGTAAAAATAAATTATATTTCGTAGTGCATTCAAATAAATAATAATAAATGTTTTTATTCCCAGCTGCATAAATGGGATTTGCAATTCGAATATGTATAGCAGCAAAATAATATAAAAAATAAGATAGGAATAAAATCCACAAAAAGAGGGAAAAAGGAATTAATACTTGCTTGAAGCATATAACAAAAATCAAAATATACGTTAAATATTTACGTAAAAAAAAGTAAGTTACAGATTATGTAATATAATTATTTCAATTTTGGTCTCGGGTGTAGGCAACGCCCCCGCCCTGGGAACCATTTATTGGATAACAAATACCTCTGCCATAGGTCACCCCAAGTGGTCCGCTACGTTTGGTTACTAGCAGGGGTGTCCGGGTTCATCGGTTGAGGTGTGTCCGGGTCTTGGCGGCGGATGCGCCTGCCCACCTGCTGTGTAGTGGATCTGATTGGGGAGCCCCTTTGACCTCTCCAGTTAGTCTCTCTCGACCCATCGGCTCCTTCCTTTCCGTAAAAAGACCCCCATACGGCATCTCCAAAGATGACATAGGCCCCGAGGGAAGTTATTTTCCCTAAGGACTCTTGTGCGTGGTCAATATAAAAAAGAAACCAGTTAATTCATTCGTTAAGAGCCTACGATCCCATTTTTAACCGGATTAGAAATAATTTGTAGAGATTCTTAATAAATTAGCAATACTCATTTTTCTCCATGTGGTAATGGTATGCACATAATTTTACAGTTTCCGTAATCAATATTTAACTTATTCAGTTACCTACTTACAAATGAGATTCGTTTTCAACAATAGAACAAAAATTCATCTTGACTTTTAGTGTATGCCAGCGCTTATATTTAATTTTTCGAAGAAAATTTCTTCTGAAAGCTTATCACTTTGTGATGTCATTATTTATTAGAATAATATACAAATAACTTTGTTTACATCACTTTAATATATATAACCTCTACATGTTTCATGAACAATGTTCAACTCATCAGGAGCAAGTATATACTAATGGTGACCGGATAAATCATCACAATGATAATTCATCACATCTTTAAAAAGTTAAATAAAGTCATGGAAAGTGATAAAACAAAACTTTATTAACAGGGTTAAGTAGGTTAGGTTAGGTTAGGTTTGGTTAAAATTATTTTTTTATCATCGTTTCTAAAGACTATATATAATTTTTTGGAATAACTTTATTGAGTAAAACCTCAAATTGTAATATTTAATTATTGAAGACAATATTAGCGATTTCTAAACGAAAATCTGAAACAGAAAAATCAGAAAAGGATACGGTCACATCTAGGACTCGAACCCAGGACCTTTGCCTTGCCAGGGCACCGCTCTACCGCTCACCGCTCACCTTGTCCCGGCAAGGCAAGGGTCCTGGGTTCGAGTCCTAGATGTGACCGTATCCTTTTCTGATTTTTCTGTTTCTGATTTTCGTTTAGAAATCGCTAATATTGTCTTCAATAATTGACTATATATCACTTTTTAAAAGTGTGTTGAATTGTCACTGTGTTGAGTTATCATAGAACCAATTTTTCCTACATAATCTATTGTCATCTATTTTTTAGGGCGAAGCCCTACGTAGTATTACAAAATTATGTGTGTTATTTTTTAATTTGATCGCTTATAAATATTTGAGGAAATACTGCGAATAGAACATACGGCCTTTGATAAAATAAATTATTTTTATAAGAAAAGAATAAATACTTTCAGGCCCGTAAAACTTCATTAAAGGTCAAAATCTCCTTCTTACGAACCCATTTCCGGTTATGTTTTTATTATATAATGTAGAAAATTAACTTTTATTTATTAAAAGGCGGGTATTAAGCGGGAATTTAAACCTTATCGCCATCTACATAAGGTGTGTTGTTGTTAGCGGCACAGTTACAAATGTAACACGACGTGTTGCATTGCCTTAAGTGTTATTGTTTTAACTGCAGCAATATTAAAATTCTGTAATATTAAAACGAATGGCTTAAGAACGTCAATTTTTTTCTATTTCCGTTACTCAAATAGTCCTTATAAAACTGCGGGTAAACAGTGGTGTAAATTATACACAGGAAATTTGTCAATATTTATAGAGTTGGGCCAAAGTTTTCCCCAGTTGCGTATGCAGAGTCGGTATTCAGATGAACCTATAACCGAAGTGTCAAAGATTTGATTAATGGTTTTGTTAACTGAAGCGCAGATGATGAAGGTAAAGAAAAACATTATTACATACCTGAGGGCAGTGGAGGACTGAGAGATGGAAGAAGAGGAGCTACGCACCCGGGCGCCAGCTATCAGGGGGTGCCGCAATAAATAAATACTGATAAGATCGGTGTGAATATACGCGTACGGTGTGGATATACATGTACAATATGCTGCCTCACAGAGGCTGAATGAGTATCGGTTGTTACGGAATGGATTCACGCTTATCGAAGGGCTACTAATAATAATTTTCTCAATTCCAGAATGTGGGGAGTTAAGCGCAATCCCATATATCGAATAGGAAATTAAATATAACTCTCGAACTCTCGACCACCGTAGTGTGAAATAAGATTCAGTATTTTTTTACGTAAATACCAACTTCTCCCAACCCGTCTGGAGCCAGTGAGACTATGGCATCTCCAATTGGGATACATTGTGAGGTTGAAGGTAGTGGGAAGAGTGACTGACTAATCAGATCTAGTGACCAAACACGGCTAAAATAATTTCAAGCTACATTTCAATTCTGAATGTTGGTCTTACACCTGGGCGATACTGAAAGTATCTTCCACTGGAACGTACCGCAAGTAAACTATATATTATTTTTAATTAATAAATTGTGAATTAACACAAATTCATAAAAGAAAATTAACTTGCGCATGCCAGGATATGAACCCACGACCTTCGGATAAATTAACTGTCATAATATACCTATTTTTTCAAAGTATTACGTATCATGTTAATGACTAACCTTGCTCATTTTACTTGTTTAATAGACGGCACAACGGACTATGATATTATCGTACGCATTCTCAATTCAATAGCAGCGCAAAGGGAATGTTCCCACCTTAAAAAGTTTTTATTTTGAAGGAAACGTGATATTTTTTTGCTTAATTTCCCAAGAAATATATGTGGCGGAAAGAGCTCAGAAAATATGCACCCGGTTATCTACAAGCAAGTCCGCCACTGATTTTACCGATACACAATATAATATAGGTATCAATAAACAACTTGAAACATTACGTAAACATGATTTATGTTTAGTTTTTACCTTGTTTTTGATGTATTACTCTGCCTAGTAAAAAATGCTTGCCGTAACAGCCCCATACCCGATATTCATGCATATATTTGTAACACGAAAGTTTCGGTTTATTTTTTAACAACCCTGAAGAGAATAAACTTTTCGTAAACGAATCATGAAATTCAGATAAAGCTCTTAAATATCTCAAAACACACCAAACAAAATATTTTTCAATTAGTATTCAGTAAGCCCTGCTATAGATATAGACTGTTGAACCAATACTTCGCCAATATTATAATATTAAGTAGTATTTTTTTGCTTGTTTATTCCAGATCTCATAGAGGGTGGTGCAATCACACGAGTTCCGTATAGTACATAGAATATAAATTATAAATAAAAAAATATTATAAGATAGAAGAGAAAAAAGTACAATATAATATATTGACCGGTCAGTTGCTGAGTTGGCATTGCTTTTGAGTCCAACCCAGGCGTAGCGTGTTCAATTCCTCGGCTGGCTTAGTCCTCCATCACAACACAAGCAACATTTCCGCTTACTGTGGTGGGTAGTATGAGATTGAGAGTTTTTCGTTTATCTTTCTTTAATAAATATTCAAAATAATCATAAAGAATATGAAAATAAAGTTAAACTTTTAGACATTTATGACATCAGGAATTGGCTTCATCGCTTGTAAATGGGACTCTGCCAGAAGTCCAGTGCTTTCATCACAAGAATGTTTTTGCTCGTGGCTAGTCGCGTTTTGTAGCTGGTGATCCGTTTTCTGATTAGGGCTTGAAATCCAGGATCGTGCTTTTCCTCGAACATATCAGTGACACTGAAGTACCAGGACAATCCAAAAAGCATTTGGTATTCGTTGTGGTATTGAACTTCCATTCTTTTTAGATACGATTTATTGGTCCACAGCTCAACCGTGTACAAACTGACGCAGTATGTGTTTAAAAGATGCCTTTGCTTCTAGGCTAGACTTGTTAAATATTCGAGAGATCACATTTGCCCTACAGTGATCTTCTCTGTCTTTCAATATCCAAATCAACATTTCTAAGTACTTGACCTCGGATTTTTTCTCTCTCTGTTCTTTTATTCCCGTGTCTTTTAGGCTGACAGGTAATACTTTTGTAGGGTCTGCATCCGATTTGAATACTAGCATCAGCTATTTAATAGGCTTGTAGACCATGTTTTGCGAAGCTACATATTTTTTGCATATCTTTAATAACTTTTCCATGGCTCCAATGGTTGGCGACAAAAGGACCGTGTCATCTGCAAACGCAATATTATTTACGCATGTGTTTCCTAGGTGACAACCTACATTTACCGAGGTGAGTTTATCGCTTAAATCATTCATGTAGACGTTAAAAAGAATCAGTGATAAGCTTCCCCTTGTCTGACGCCGCTTTCCATATTCACTGGTGATGACATTTTATTTTTCCAGATAAGTTGGTTTTCTCGCTGATGATGCCAGACTGCCAGAATATTAATTATTGAAGCGCCACATTACTTTCTTCATAGATACGTATTTTAAGGAAGGATTTTTACGACAAAACTAATTCTTAGGGGTCACATTTGGTGATGCTGTAAAGAGGTTCTATTTTAGGAAAGGAAGGAGAATTATCAGTGAAATCAATATCATTTGGAAAATGTCAACAAAAACAACATTGGAAACATAACCGATCTATGTGGGATGCCAGAATTTGAGCGTGAGGAAGAAGTTAAACAGTCAGCAACCATTTCAATCCATATTAGCGTATTTTATGTATTGAACCAGCAACTATTTACTCACATTTATATGCGCAGAACCACTATCCCACAAAGTTCTTTATGAGGATGTATTGATTCTATATAGAATATCATTATAATCTATTTTGTAACGTATAAGTTTAGTTTAGTTTTGCTGCGAAAGTTACACATTATTCACCTTCCAATCAGATTCCAACCCGAACATTAGTCCGAAGTATCATAATATACCGAACCTCAATGGGGTGTGATACGCCACATATTATAATATGCCGCCTCTAGCCGAGGGCGGGGGAGTATACAAATAATACAAATAATAGGGAGGCTGTATCGCAACCAACTTCCTCTATATCTTAGCAAGGGTTGAGGAAGCCTACTTTGGAAACTCCAAAGACAAACACCCTTCGAGGTGATTCACCAAGTTTTTGGTCTTCGAAGGACCTTTTTGTCATGAATGAAATTATCATACGGCAGCTAATAAATTCTGATGGAAATAGTTTTGGGAGATCTCATTTCAGTTTTATGCCTGAAGAAATATTTTTAAATCGACTGTGTTTTGGCAAAACCCATCACGGCACATTTTTGGGAATGTTAGTTTTCGATAGTTTCATATAGAATAGTCGTCAAAGTACAACATGGTGTAATATTTTTTTCTGAAAGAGGCATTTTTAATATTAAAAACTTAATTTACGACTAAATGTGAATCAAATTTTTTTCAAATTTCTCCTAATTATGACGAGAAATACAATATTTTACACCAAAATTTAAAAAAAAATAACTACTTTAATATAAATTTAAAGGATTTTAATTTTTTTTTTCGAATTTGTAAGTATTCGTTTTTACCGTCTGCTGTAAAGTTTTCATTTCGTGGCTTAAAGCGTTTTACCATAACATACCACAGTCGAAATGTAAATATTATGATCTTCCCTGAAATTCCAAATACGTATTTAAAAAGTTTATTTTTACTATAATTTTTATTACTGAATTTCTCTCAGGAAATGTTTTATTTTGTTAATGTGGTTAAACCTATAAGTAATACAGGGTGTCCGGGGGTTAAGTGCACCAACTTCAAGGTATGATTCTACGTAGATTTAAGAAGTATAAAATAGAAATAACATTTTCCGAAATTTAAATGTTTTAAGGTAGTTTTTAGATATAAAAATGGAATTGTTTGTATGGGAAAATAAATATTCTTAAATAATGGAAAAATATTTTAGAATGGGAAAAAAATGTCGAAATTTCGAATAAAGTTATTTATCTATTTTACTTCTACCATCATGTAGAATCACCTTCCGTAGTTAGTGCACTTTACCCCCGGACACCATGTATATGCAGCGAAACGTAGAGTTATTAATACTTAAACAAAAACGTGTAAATATAAAATAACTTATAATGGTTTACAATTCTACTGCACATAATATTTATTACGGGTGTAAAATAGTATTTTTAATCGTTTCTCCTGTCCAAAACTTACAATATATTAATAAATATATTTTTTTACTGTAGTTCTACAAAGGAGGCCCCGGGGAAAATAATTTCCCATGTCATCTTTGGAGATGCTGTATGGAGTGACTTTTAGAGAAAATGAAGGATATAAAGTTCAGGGAAGGAAAAAGTGGGTGAGTTATGGACGAATGAATCCACCCCTCTCACTTCTGTGCTCTCACTGAGAGGTCAGAAGGTCTTCCTCAACCAGTATCTCCCGATGTGGCCCACCATGCAGTAAGTAGAACAACCTCACCCCATGAACCCGGTCACCTCTACTAAGTCACTCGAACCACTTATAGCGGTATAGCGGTACACATACACGCCTCTTTAATTAAGTATATAATCAAATGTATACACATTTTTTTTAATTATTAGTGGGATAGCCTTGATATATTGATGATGTTGATTCACTTTCATGTTCCTACCATTAGATTAAGGTTCCCTGGTACGTATTATTATGAAAATTATACCACGGTTTCAGGCTAAATTCTGTTATAAATAAATTACACACCATTGGTAAGTCTTATGCTATGTAAGCTGATGTAATATGCCTCTAATGAAGTATCTAGCTGTACTAATTAAACATTTTAACAGTGCATGTTTTAACAAGGTCACAGCATAACGGGTTTTTTGTTTTTGTTTCTTTTTAATTTCTTTTATTCTTTTGTACTAATATATAACCTTTTTTATTTTGTCTTGTTTACTCATGTAATTTTCCCTTCTTTCGATAACAATCACATATGCAAATGGTAGTAAAAAATAAATAAGAATGGACTTTGGAGATTTACTGTTTGGGTAGCAAAATTGAAATTAGTGAGATCTAAAATAAATAAATCGAAATATTTAATGGAGTTTTTAAAATATTCATGTTAAAGCATTATTCCCACAAACTACTACAATACTAACTACAATGCTTCCTTCGTCGATTAGTTTATCGATAACTCAGCAATCCAAACTTGCTAGTAGAAGGTTCCTTCTTATCTACGTTTGTCTGTATTGAGGGTACCTTTTCAATAATTGATTGATTGCCTCGGGGCTCGGGGGTCGGTGGTTAGGAAATTGCCATCGGACCCGGGGTCAATGGTTCAATCCCCGGCGAACGGATAGACGAAGTCACAAGAGACTTCGCTGCAATTATCTAGATCGGTAAAGAATGATTTTATTCATTAAATAATCTAGTTTTTTGTATTTCAAAGGATTTAAATGCTACAATTGATTTTTAATTGTTATCAATGATGGACATAATCGAGATATAGGCACTCTTTTCAAAATGAATTCACAAGTTATTTCAAAGAAATTTGGTTTAATTTTTTTAAAGATTTACTGGTTGAGAGATAAGGTTCCTGACTACAAATCCCGTCGTGCGCATATACATTTTATTTAATGAATGGTATTTTATTTCAAACTTTTTTTTTGTATAAAATGATTTATTGAATTCTTGTGGCACATCTCTGCATAGATACTTGCGGTATCGCCATGGTTAAAGACCATTATTCAGAATTGAAATCTTCTTCCCCTCCCCACACCTGTCAGCTTCACAACATACCCCAATTGGGGATGCCAACACTGCCCCCGGTTATTAGAGAACATTTAGGACTATTGTGCCGGATTCACATAAAAATAATAAATTTATGGCGTTACATTGGTAGGTACTTATCCATTCTTTCGTCAAAATACTAGTTCGTACGATAGCGTATAATATATCACTCAGCAATAAATGGTTATCCTAATACGAATAACGAACATATTTATATCCGTACATGGCTTAATTGACTATTACCTGGTATTTCTGCTACAATAGCCAATTCCAGACCTATTATAGACATACGCATAAACTAAATAATCTCTTTCAACCATAAGTTTGAACAATTATTATAATTGCTAAAATCGTGAGATTGCACAAATATAACATTTCATATATATTCGGTACCATCAATAATTAAACAGCGTTTAAATGTTACTTAGATAAAATAAATAGGAATATGCAAATATGTAAACAGGGTTGCCAATTTCCACTCTCACGCGATTGATCGTCACACACGTAATACGTTTTGAAGCAGATGTAAATGTATTAAAATTATAAAAAAATGACTTCCTAATTGGTTAACCAACCATCACGTAATTTTTTCGGAGAATAGCCAGATATGATTGATAGATGCAACTCACACCAATCTGGACTCCTTTCTAACATGTTGAAAGAACCCAAAGAAAATTTTTAGACACATAATTTGAAAGCTAAACTTATACTTTTCAAATTACATCGGATCCATAACTTCAACTCCCTTCATACACGACGTTTAATTTTTGATACAATATTTTTATTTAAAATTCTGATTGATGGCCTGGACTTGTCCGAGCTTACCCATATAGTAAAAAATCATATACCGCCAATATCAACCCGATAAACCGATTTATTTCGTTCGTATACATTTGGAAATAACGCTAGAAACAAATCCCCTGTTCCCTGCATATTTGCGCAGTAAAACTCTAAATTTCACAATGTAGTGATATTCTTTGTATCGAGAGCATTTCCTATCCTTTTCCTATATTCCTCTTCATCTCCGCTTTACCTACTAATTAATTTAAGACCTAAAACTCTTAGAAATTTTAGCGCAAGAAACTTTTTAGGGTTTAATTTTATTAAAATGAAATAAAATAATTTTTGTTTTAAAACCACGAGTTTTTAATAATTTTTGAACCGATTGGTTTCGCTTTACTCAAGCATCTTCAGGGTACAAATTATTACCCTGAAGATGCTTGAGTAAAGCCAAACCGGTTGGTTCAAAATTATAAAAAAACTCGTGGTTTTAAAACAAAAATTATTTTATTTCATTTTAATAAAATTAAACCCCAAAAAGTGATTGCTTTCTACAATAATATTAATTTTACTAACTTCGTAAATGTATAGTTCTTTTGAATTATGTAAGCTGTTTATTTCTTACAAAAAATTAACAAAACTCTATTTTGGCATACGCTCCTTGCTTAATTCACATTCATACATCGTATTATAAACACCCTTGTGTTTTTCCGATTATAACAATTATTCTGATGCGATTATCTGAAAATAAGCTAGACACAGGAATTCGAAATAAAAATAGATATCTAAAAGTAATAGTAATATTGGTGCTTAAATATATCGTTAGGTACGCAGTTACGGGGTTGTGTTATCACCAAGTAAATGTCCCTACATAACGTTGAAATACAAAATTCCCCTGTGTTCCCATTGCATTATGCAAAATCTTTTTAACAATTCGCCAAAGTCATGACTGCTACATGAAATCGGCTAGTTTGCAATGCCCGGCGAAGAAAACACTTCAGAAGATACGTTACATCATACAGAATTATTAAAAAACTAGTTTTTATTAGAACGGTCAGTAGGTGAGTTAACACCCCGGCGTCGTGAGCTCAATTCCTCGACTGGCTGATTCCTCCGACTAAAGCAACATTTTCCGCTAACTGTGATGTTAGGAAATTTAAAAATATCATCAGATTATTTACGACCAGGGAATGTTTGTCTTTCTCCGAAAAAAAAATGTAAATTGAACACTTTAGAGTCGGGGAAAAGTGAGTGACTGCAGCTACTTACGCTTCCCACCGGGGCTGCGATAGTCCTACTGGCTCCAAGTAATTAAGACTCTAAGGCGGTATTCATACAAAATCTATCTATCTAAAATCTTTTTAACTTTTATTTTTTTTTAATAAAGAAAGACAAACATTCCCAGGTTACGAATAACTCAACAATGTTTGAAAATCTCCTACTACCACCACAGAAAGCCGAAAATGTTGCTTGTGTTGTGATGGAGGACTTAGCCAGCCGAGGAATCGAACACGCGACGCTCGGGTGAGACCCAAGCGCTATGCCCACTCAACCACTGACCGGTCAGGTAATAAACTTAAAAGGTAATTTATAAAAAGATAGACAAACATTACCGGGTCATTGGAGGGGACCCACCCTTTCCCAACGGCTGTATGAGGAAACTGATTGTTTAACCTCCTTAGCCGCACACGTCACGACTCTAATTTTTTTTTGTAAAAAGAAGCTAAATTTATTTTAAAACGATTCTTGACCCTCCAATGTCCCTGCATGCATGATTGTTAGTACGAAATAATGTATGTATACTTACCTTAAGGCGATGCCATACGTAGTAATGCAAAATCATGTGTTTTTGGTTTGAAAATTTGGTCGCCTAGAAATGTTTCAGATGCTTCAATTAAATACTGCGAGTAGAATACATCTTGGCCTTTAAAATAATCGAGTATTTTTTAGATAAGTCTTTTTATAAGCCCAGAAAGAAATAATGTATAAGGCCTATGAAAACTGCTTTAAAGTGCAAAATCTCCTACTAACGAACACATTTTCGGTTATAATTTTATTGTATATGGAAAATGAAGTTATTTATAAAATGATCGAAAAAAAAATATTTATGCCTGAGCATCCACAAAATAAAATAAAAGGCACTTTTTGGACATGTTTTTTTCTTGCATAAATCAAAACACGTGGATGGTGTTAAGCGGGAATTTAAACCTTATCGCCATCTACGTAAGGGTTGTTATTGATAGCGGATCAATTTAAAATATTACACGACTAGTGCATCGCCTTAATAGTAACACAAAATAAGAACACCTTTGAAATCTGTATGTGTTCGCCTGGTGGTTTGGCATCTAAAATTAAATAATAAAGAAGGAGAACAATATTTACAAGTGGAAGTATGATTGAAACATAAAAATATACAAGCCACGTATCGAAGGCAGTCCCGGGTCACGAATAATGAATAACCGGACAATATTTTAAAATCTGCTACTAGCACCACGGTAAGTGATAAATGCTAGTTGGAGGACGTAACCAGCCGAGGACTTGAACTCACGAATCCTGGGTGGGACCCAGAAACGATGCCAACTTAGCCACTGACCGGTCAAAAGTAGATTAGATGAATTTAAAACACCCCCAAAGTTACAAGTTTGATACTTAGGTACAATTATTTTTTTGATAAACATAAATTAATGCAAGCATAAGGAAGATTAGTCGACAGGAAAACAGTATACTGGTATTATGAACGACAGTATTGATTATTATAATAACTTGGTTTATTGCTATTATTTTAAAAATATCATAAAAACAAAATGCTTAATTTGACATCCGGTTGATTACTGGTCTAGGTTATCGACTAGCAAGCTGAAGATCGCGGGCTCAAAACCCGGCACTCGAAAGTAAATTTTATTTTGTAGATTTATTGTGTTTTTTGACAATTAATCATTTAAAATAATACATAGTTTATTTGCAGCATGGGTGGAAGATACTCTCAGTATCGCCAAGGTGTATCATCAGATCACCATTCAGAATCAAAACGTTGCGTTGCTTGAAATGGCTTTGGCCGTGTTTGGTGACCAAATCTGAATACCTTCTTCTGCACCTTTCTTCTCCACATTTCTTTACCCTCCCCACTACCTTCAGCCTTATAACATACTCAGATTTGAGATGCCATAGTCTCACAGGCTCCAGTAGTTAGAACCCTTGTGCGGTTTCAATAAGGTAATAAACAGTACGATAGGGTAATAAAATAAAATAAAACGGCTATTTCAATGAATGTTTATTTATTAATATTCATAAAAATAACTATTTAATTCAATTCCAGCAGACAAGGGATATCTTAAACTGATTTAAAGTTTACTGATACTCAAACTCGAGGGCGTTGTGACATTTCGCTGCAAATCCTTTAAAATCTCTTTGCGTTTGTTGACTTTCCACTCTATCTTCTACAGAGAAAATCGTTTTTCCATATCAAGTAACTTTACCTAAAAACCGTGCTGAGTCCTGCGAAATTGTATAATCCAACATAATGCCTTTATAATATTCGCCTTTCATGGTTCGCTGGTAGTTTTAATGGCTATATTTGGAAGGATGCCAAGGGCTGAGAAAGCAATATATCCTTCGGAAACTTCCTGGACTCATAAGACGTAATATGAGAATTCTCCAGAGATCAATTCTTCCAGCTGAGATTATACCGTATACTGCCAGATTGTATGGAACTAATGTGAAATGACATTGAATTAGATTTTATTTTCTATTTAAAGTTTAAAATGAGTTTGATGGCTTTTACCTTCAGCCTATCTGTATATCCATTTATACATATAAAGGAGGTGTCCGTGACCTGTGGACGGGTCGCGTGGATTTTAATTTCATGCGCTTATACAGTTTAGTTCCGAGATTGATGAAATTTCGCACACTTGACCTTCATTACAAGGTCACTGTTTTTTTCCATTTTTATGTGAATACCGTATAAGAGTCCCGACTGCTCCCAACCGTTTGGAGCCATTTACACTATGGCATTCCTTATTGGGTATGTTGCGAGGATGAAGGTAGTGTGGAGGGGAAAGATATGGGAAAGAGAAGGGTTAGGGGAGATACCTGGCTATTCATATCTGGTTACCAAACACGGCTAAAGCCATTTAAACCAATGTTTCAATTCTAAATGTTGGTATTACACCAGGGCGATATCTTCGACTCTGAAAAAGCCGCAAGTATATTATATATTATTTTTAATGAATAAATTGTTTAATGACACAAATTAATCAAATAAAATTACCTTACGCAATCTGAACCCCCAACCTTCTGCTTGCTTGTCGAGAGCCTTACGCCTTGACCTCGGAGACATCTACATTTGATACAAAAAACCTCTATTTAAAACCCTGGCAACTTCAGCTAGTAAAATATAAAATATGCCAAGCTTATTTTCTAGCACAAGTACCTACCACAAAAGTTACATGTAAATACGTCACACAGATAATGAGAATCAGTAGATTCTTGCTTGTGTAGTGGTGTACTGTATTGTAAGTGTAATGCGGAGTAAAAGGGGAATGCTGATGGGTGTCTTATACTAGTTTGACGTTTTCTTCCACAAATACATTCAAACGCGCTCTTTAAAATGCGGTCTTTTACTGCTGTTTTAAGAGCTGTGTTCAAAATTATTCTTTTGTGGACATGCATAAGATCGCATCCAACTACGAACTAGACTTCGATAAATAAAAATATATTAATAAAGATATACATTCTCAGTATCACCCTAGTGAAAGAACACAATTCAGCATATAAGAATTGCATTGCTTGAAATGGTTTTAGCCGTGTTTATACATAAAATAACAACAAAAAAAACCCTCACAAAATATAATAAAGATTAGAAAGTGTTCTCCTTAATTTCCTTAAAACTCTGGATATCGACGAAAAAACTCTATAGATGTTAGTCAAAACGTGGATGCGTGCAATATAAATCCACTCAAGTTTTGACGGCCGGCATAGTCCAGTGGTAACGCATTGGACTGCCATTCCGAAGGTCGCGGGTTCGAACCCGGCGTGCGCAAATAAATTTTATTTGATTAATTTGTGTTATTTCACAATTAATTAATTAAAATAATATATAGTATATTTGCGGCACGTTCCAGAGTGGAAGATACTACCAGTATCGCCCTGGTGTAAGACCACCATTCAGAATTGAAACGTTGCTCCAAATGGCTTTAGCCGTGTTTAGTGACTAGATCTGAATAGCCAGGTACTTCCCCACCTTTCTCTTTCCCTTCCCCACTTACCTTCAGCCTCACAACATCCCCCAATTGGGGATGCCATAGTCTCACTGGCTCCAGACGGGAGCAGTTGGGACTCTTGTGAGGTATTAACTATATAAAAAAAAAATATATATATATATTAGAATGTATTTATTTGGTAATATCTTGAAATTTACTAAAAATCTCTAGTATAAAAATTAAAATAAATTAACAAACACTCAAAATATGAACAAAATGACGAAATTTTCGTCTCAATATCCTACATTTTTTTCAAAATCGGAATATCGATAAATAAAACTGTGTAAATGTTAGTCAGAACGCGGACGCATCTAAATACACATTTCAAAAGCTTCTATCACCAAGTACTTATTTAATAAAATCCCAAAACTAACCAAACTAACATCAACCTAATGTAGATTCAAAAAGGATGCTTTGCGTGAATACCAAAACCAAAACATATTATTTTTTCCTGGCTAAATAAATACTGAGTTTTTGCACTTTAGGGAAATCGCCCTTGTATCACTAAAATGCTAAATAAGGTTTTCGTGCCGGAACAATTCGAGCTTTGGCCTGGAGCTTTCGCCTGGAAAAAAGCTTTTCGTAAACGACAAGCGTATCTAACGTAAACATTTTTTTCAACTCTGTAAAATACTCTAAAAGGAATCCTCATTTATTGTTAAATAATGCGTTGTGATTCTGAGAAAAAATACCGTACTCGTAATCCTGATTTTGTAAAATATTCCTCCAATTGAGTCAAGAAAAAACATTTCTTCTACAAATACCGCAAAAAATAACATTCCAGAATTTAATTCCGTGCAATTCTTGAACTACAGAAAATAATCCCATAAAAAAATATAAGTTGTTTTTAATTGAGTTTTGGCTCGTGACAAACAAATAAAAATTGCACGGTACACGATACTTGTATACCGTGCAGTATTTATTGGTTTGTCACAGCAAAAACTGATGAAAGTAGAGCTCGGCATCAATAAATTTGAACGGTTTTTAATATTGCGATCCTTAAACCGTCTCCAGTTTGAATTGAAGCTTGAACTTTGAACTATTCATTTAATGGTCAAATTAACGCTAGACCAACCATGTTTTTAGGTGATATTTGCGACGAATAATATTAATAATATTTGGCTAATTTATATAGCGCCGTTTTCGTGAGAAATCACCTCATTTCTCAGGCATAGTTAATCAAATGATTAATATAAAATAAATATTTCTGCAGCGGTTTTTATTCTGACATTGTTAGTATGGCGAATGTCATTATTTTTAATCTTTTTTATTCAATCAATTTCTTTCGAAAATGTATGAATTTACTGAATGAGAATTTATATACTATGTGGAAACGTTTATTTATCAAAACAAATACAGTTGAAAGATCAGGAGACCTTTAAGCGAAAATAAGGCACAGACCTGGCTTGGAATATATTGCATCTTAAATATTCTTTGGAAATTGAAAAAAATGGCGCACAGAGGCCTCGTAAAAATAATTCAAATAAATATTTTAGTTGCGTTACCATAAATTGCGGCAAACTTGGTCCCATACTACGCTGTATCTTCTTACGTTGATGTTTTATGAAAACATACTTTATTTTTCAGTCAGCAAGATACGTTAAATATATTCGTATTCCAATTATTCACGTAGATACTAAACTCGTCGTCAAACTCAGTTTCAAGTACTTTAAGCCTATATATTATTTGCAAATACGTGACGTGTGTATTAGGCCGGAGTATTTATTTTAATTTTTAGAATTTGAAAATCCCTACACATTTAGTTATTAACACTATTCTAAATGAGAAAAAATATTGCTTATGAAAAAATTTTGAGGTGGCGCGGTTAACATAAAATTTACAAAAAAAAACACTTTTTTTAACATTATTATTAGAGCTCCTTGCAAAGCGTACCTCAAGTAACTTTGTGTTATTTATGGTGGCCCGTGTTGGAATATTGTTTCTCACTCTTGCAACTCTTCCAGGTGTCTTCCGCTATAGGAAACAAAGGTTTCTTAGACACGAAGTGCATCGGTTTCTTGATGCTACACTTATTTATTAAAATGCCTTGCACAAGAAAAGATTTGTGGGTCCTTCATTTCATGAACCAAAAAAGTTGTAACACATCATGTTACCAACTTATAGTGATGTTATAAAGTACCGTTTGTGGGTGAAAAACGATTTATTATGTTTTAATAATCAGGAATTCTATGTGGTTTGGATGTAGCAACGTCTATCAATAACTAAAGACACATTTTTAGATTATGGAAAATTTTCAATACATAAACAGTAAATGAAAGCTTTTAAGCGGTACGTTTTATTACTCTATATAAGATCGATCATAATCAGCTTCAAATCGTTGGATTTGTTCTTTTTCGGAGCCATTTGGTCTTTGAACTATGGCAGGTATTTGCATTTGTTGAATGTTGCGAGAATTGTTAAATGGAAACGTAAAGTTATCGAGAAATGAAAAATTATTTGGATCTTTAATCTAAACTAATTTGTTTAAAGTTATTTCTAACAATGCGCAAAGCCTTGATTTTGCATCAGTAGTTTCCTATCTGTATCCAATCTGGATCAAAATATAATAATATATTTTTACAAGCAATAATTATTAGCTTGAAACACTCATCCACATTGAAAAATCTCCTGATAAAAGATACATGACGCCAACGGGACATGAACCCGTGTCCTTTCGATTTCCGGTCGACAGCTCTGACTACTGAACTATAACGGCTTATATCTTATCCGTGAAAAAATTCAATATATACTAGTATTTCATTCAACAATTACTGCTTATTACATTTATTCACCTGAAAACAACAAACTTAATTTTATATGAGAAAGGCATTGTAAGTGCTAACTCTCTCACTAGATGGCGTCGAGACAAATTGTCTACATTTTTTGGTGAAGATACTAGAACTTGTCAAATATTAATTATTATTTTTTTTTGGTAAACTAATGTTTAAGACAAGATTTTTTATGAGTGTTTCAGGCTAATAATTATTGCTTATAAAAATAATTGTTACCCTTTGTGCTATGCATAAAAAATCTTGTCTTAAACAGTAGTTTACCAAAAAAAAAAAAATTAATAATATATTTTTATTCTAGAATGTATTTGGAAATAACAATAAAGAAATCAGACAAATAATGAGAAAAATAAAATAGACAAAAAAAACAGTACATAAAGAGAAATACAAAATAAAAAAGAGAAAAATCAAAGAAAAAAAAAAAATAGTAAAATATTTTTAAAAATAAGGAAAAAAGTGAAAAATTTTAAACCTAAAAGTATGCCAGCAGTAGTTTATGGGGGATATTTGACCATCTCCCGTCTCCAGAGGGCCATTAGGGGGGACTCCATACATATAAGTTTAATTTTGTTTAAATTGTTGTTTTAATTTCGAGTTTCAGAATCAAAACATTTGTTTTATTTTTATTTATCTTTGTTCAACTTAATATGATAATGAGTTTCTTAATTTTTTTGTTTCATTCATTTTTCGACCACTATTATCTAGGCACATGCCCGCGTTGTGGCGGCTGGTATGTTTATGTGTCGTATACTTAATTCCTTATCCATATCATGTACTTTATACGGTCTATAAAAGCATTCTTTCCTTAACTTAATCATTGCGTTTATAACGGCCTTGCGCAGTAGGAAGAGCGCACATAGAATGTGAAACACGTCATAAGACGAGTGCAGGAAACCAGAGAATTGGTGCACTTCCAGAATTCCCTCAATTCCTCGCTCTGCGGTTTGTCCTCTACTATTTTTAGGACTTGTTATAGCCCATTGTTATCTAGCTTACAGGGAACCGGGTAGTAGTGTTTGGAGAAGCCGGAATTCAATTTTCACCATAATGGTAAATCTCCCCTCGGGAGCGGCACGCCCACCAAATACTATGACATTTTCATTATTAAATTCTGTTGTGGATTTCACAAACTTTTGCTGTTCTCAAAGTGAATTTTCAGTCAGCTGAGCCGGAGGAATGCGAACCATTTCAATAGAATCAGGGATTTAGGCTTTTCAGGGATTCGATATACAAAATATAATAGAATCTATAACCTTTCTGCATGATTTTTTTTGTAGAATCTCTCAACTGTATTTTGGCAGCATCTCATTACATTATCTTTTAACTTATTCACTATCGTCACTAATTATTTCAAAATTCCATAATAATGTGTATCACATACATATAATAAACAAATGTATACATATTTCCATATTCTTCAATACATACATTTGTATATATATTTCCATACACTTCTATACATACATTTGTATATATATTTCCATATACTTCTATATATACATTTGTTTTTGCTAATTACTAATATTTCACAACAATAGCAAAAGTAACAAACTTACAAACAACAAACATAGTTTACGACGCTATTTACCTAATAAAAACAACTCTTTTCAAAACCAATGATTTTTTCAATAGCATACAAATTATAAATACTAAATTTAAATGTACGACTAAGTATAAATAAAATAAAATGCACTTGTTGCAAAAACATAAATAAGTTTTAACATTGGAAATTTTAGCTCGCCAATTTATTTCCACCATAATCTATACGTATAGAGCTATAAAGTGTTGTAATAACGATTTTTTTTGAAGATTTCGTACAGAAAAACTACAATCACTTTATACAACTCCATTATTGCTCCACTTTTAACTTCTGTTAACGATTCCTTTCTTACGTAACTAGAGAGGACCAAATAAGTTGCGAATTCTCCAAAATAGAGCAGACAATATATTAAGGCTAAATTGATTTTCAAAAGTAACTAAAACGTTAAAAGAACTAAATCAGCTGACAGTGAAACAGATTATGACCTTGAACGCGATGATATTTATACATAAAATAATAAACAACCCGTTACCAAAATATTTATCAAATAAAATTATTTGCGACAAGAACATTCACAAAAATAACACAAAAATGTGAAATGAAATCCAGCTTCCAAAAAACAACAAAATCAATACAAAAAACCGTTAACTATATAAAGGAATGCAATATACGAGTAATAATGCGCGGTCGTAAACCATTAAGTTTGCATTAACTGAAAGATTCAAACTGGATTGTATGAGCTATATTAATCATATGAAAATGTATGAATGTAAATCAAAAAAGTAAAAAAAAAAACGGTAAATAGGTTGTCACCGATTTATTTTTAATTTTTTTATCTTTCAATAATTAACTTCCAATATTAGTGCTGAAACTCGATAGGGAAACAATTACACGCAATACTTAAAAAATATAAGCAAAGAAAATTACGTAATTACATGATAATGTCAAACGACTACAATGAAATAACAAATCTACTAAGAAGGAATTCTGAAAAAAAAAAACAAATAATGAAATTAACAAGAAACGCAAATTGTACCTTTATCCAAGAATTGCTTTCCCTAATCCCAAGAAACTTAGCCTTTAATTAAAACAATTCCTTATTTGCTATTTTGTCATTAAAATCAATGTTCTTATTTTCCTTCTTCCAGAGAAAAAATAAAAACACGGCTGCGGTAATGGAAAGATTTTGTTTTTCTACTTTTCGTTAATTATTTAACAGCCCATTTGCCATGAAATTGTTCACGGAGCTTAGTGAAACTAAGTTTTAAGTTCTTAAGTGGATCGGAAAATTTCCTATTAAGTCGTTTTGAATTAAATTAATTTTTAATGATAACTGGGAATTTAAATTAACTAAGTTATCATATGCCACCTTATCGGAATATCAAGTGTGTTCATATTTTTTTTCAATATGTTTATCCGTACATTTTTTTAACAATTAGAAATGATTGAATTATTTCTATTTAATATTTAATGAACAGATTTATGGGCAGTCTGTAAGGCAAATTATAAACTAACTAACTAACTCTCTAACAATCACGCCGTTTCTCCGCAGGGGTAGTCAGAGAGGACGGACCGTCAAACAACTCGGTCTTGGCACACACTTCTTGCCTCATTCACATTCATACATACTCTTCTATTATTCTGACTTTTGACATGGCCCGACTCAAGCATCTGTTTCACTTGGTCGTGCCATGTCTTCCTCGGGCGTCTCTGACTTCTGCTACCATTCACATAGGCATTACACTTCTTTCTTCGCTCATTCGCTCTACATGCCCAAACTATCTAAGGGTCCCTTTCTTGATCATACTCATTGCGCTTACATCAGTCTTGCACTCTCTGCGGATCTCCATATTTCTCACATCATACATGGTTTTACCACACTTACGCCTCAGGGATCTCATGTTTACAGCATTTAGTCTATTTTCATCCTGTCTCAGCCAGTTCCATGCATCACTTCCATACATTAGGGCAGGTACCAGCTCTCCACTGTGGACTGCTAGCTTCGCTTCTTTGGACATTTTTTGTTAGCGCCAAGTACGTTCAGTCCTCCATTAATGGAGTTATCTGCATTTTTGAATCATTATTGTTTCAACATACTTATTTTTGTTATGTCCTGTGTTTAGGTAAACTCGGATTTTCTTTGAATTTAAGTGTTTTTTTTTCAAAATTAGAACTGATTGTGTGAAAAATTCAGATAAGCGATAAAGTACTTACCTTCCTAGAAATTAGTACAATTTCCTTCCTTTATTGTTCTTGATCTTCATAAATTTTTAGCTTCACAAAATCTTGCAATTATAATATCGCATAATTTTTCACGGGTATTCTATAGTTTATTACAATCGACCGACGGTGTATGTAGAAAAAATAAAATTAGCTGCAGAACTATTCTGACAGAGATGAAATTGAACAAAATGAACAGAGGTTTGTATTGTTGTAATCCTGTGGATACGTTATTTCAACAAATATTCTTTTGTCATGTTTTGGTACGTAAAATTCCATCGATTTCAAATAATATGTAAACTTTATCTATCCAAAAAATTGTGGCGATTTGCAATGAACAGGAAATAATGGCGGCTTTCAGTGCCAATTTGTTTTACCTTCCCTTAATTACCATGGATAATGTCAGTGATCAGTATATTTAAAATACAATTTTTATGATTATAAATATTAGCTATCAGAAAAACAATGAGATCATGCAGGAAAAGTAAAACATATTCATTTTACATGTAGTGAAAACAAATATACTTTTTTTGTTATTTGTTTTTGGGGTGTTATGCCGTGTTGCGCTAACTCCTTCTTTAGCCAACGTTTCGGACAGCATTGCCGTGTCCATCATCATGTGTTATTTGAGGTTGTGGTGAAATGTGAGCTTATGTATGAGGTTGTGATACCGTGTTGCCAGCTCCAACCCTCTGAGCTAACATTAACGTACGAGTATCATTTTATAACACCCCAAAAACAAATAACAAAAATACTTTTGGCCGTGAAAATTTTAAATCATATTTGACAAATATACTTGTTTTATAAATAATTAAAATAAATTATGAGTCGAATTGAACTTGGCCTGGGACAGCCCATGCGAAGTAAATCGATTTTTTCTGTAAATATTTTATGAGATAAAACAAGAAACTTTGTTGCATCTAGATTGTATCCACTTATCTTTACCGAGAAACAGCACGTTAACAATATGCACTTCGGATGTGAATATTGTGAAATTCGATTCCCAGCAATTTCATCTGAGAGTATCAAATGTATTTGCTACAAACCATTATTATTTCCCACAGAGATATTCTCAAGAAGCGGGGGTACTTTCCAACACCAAGGCGAGGGAGCAAGTATCCCGTCTTATGCGGGAAACTGTTCAATAAGGGAAATCTCGTGTAAGTAAAATTGATAGATTTATCGACTGACTATTGAACGCGGAACACATTCAATAAATCGTTGAAGCTAGACGGCTGAATGCAGAACAGCATCGCGTTTAGATATAGTTGCATAGTGCTTAGAGATATGTTTATCTCGTTTATGTATACACTTAAAGTTTATTTTTTGCTTCAACTCTACACGGGAGGAATTCATAAATATAATTTCTATTAGGAACTATTTGGTTAAAAAGTGAAGAGGGTCTTTTAAAGGAAAATAATTATTTAAAAAAATTGGAAAGGAAAGGGTATGAGGGGTGGGTAGGAATCTGGAGTCAGTGAGAAGTGACGTATGAACACCGTGAAGAGTGAGAGAAAGAGCGAGTCAATCTGGAGGTCAAAGGGTTTCCTATCCCGATACGGCCCGCCACCCGGTTGCCAAGATCTAACACGCTATATTCATCATGATATATGAAGCTCCAAAATAACATTATTTTAAAACCGATAAGACATCGTGTTGTTTGCTCAGCAATAAAAAATATTCATTTTATTTATAAAAAGGGTTGCAATGTAGTAACTAAAGTTGTGCTAAATGTATCTCATATAAATGATTCATACAACCCGCGACAGCCATGTTTCTAGGAAATTAAAAAATCCAGTAAACAATTTAAAGTTTAAACAGTTTTTATTTCCAGGGATTTTTTTTTCAAATTTTGAATGGAAACATGTCGACGATCCCGAAGAACAATGTTTGATCTGCAAATTTGTAGTTTAGCATTAGAGCTGTTTAAAGTTTCGTTTCTGCATTTTTAGTATTTTCTCCAATTAATTTGTTTAATGTAATATATCAAACAACACTATATTTTTTGCTCTCAAAAACAGTAAAAATGATAACAGCTCTATTTTAAAACTGTAAATTTGTACATCCAACATTGTTCTTCTGGACCATCGATGTGTAAAAATGTGTATCGTTGGACAGAACGACAACTTTGTTCGACTTCCTATTATTGTTTTTTTTTTAAAATCTCACAGAAATGTATTCCACCTTGATTCATACATCGTCACGAACTTACTTACTTGCATGACTTGTACCCACTTTCCCTATTGAACTGTACAAACATACAACAGCACTAAAACTACGAGTTTTTTTTATCGATAGTTGGAGAAAAGTTATTAAAAAGAATCGTTCTGAAACATTCATGTCTAAACATTCATGTTAACAGGTATGATTTGAGATTTTCATGGATAAAAGTATTAGGGTGATTTGTTTTTGGGGTATTATGCCGTATTTTGCCACCTCCTTCTTTAGCCGAAATTACACATCTTACACAGCTTACTCATTTGCCCTGGCTGGACACTGCAATAATTTCCGAAACGAAGGCTAAAAAAAGGAGGTAGCGAAACACCGCATAATACCCCACAAAACAAATCACTATAATTCATCTTAACAATTTATTTCCTTTCTTCTCACGCTTCTTTTAATGCTTTATAATGCAGTTGGCCTGAATAATTTGAAACCGGTGCCCCGGCAAGGCAAGAGTCCTGGGTTCGAGTCCTAAATGTGACCGTATCTTTTTCTGATTTTTCTGTTTCATATTTTTATTTAGGAATTGCTAAAATTGTCTTCAATAATTAAATATTACAATTTGAGGTTTTACTCACTAAGTTATTCCAAAAAATAAAGATAAAAAATAATACAAACAACCCATTACAAATAACAAACAATATAACATTTAAACAAAGTGTCTTGGTTGTAGAAATATTTTTGTTCGCTTAATTCGTTAGAAAGCTTTTAGAAAAAAACACTCTTTAAAAATTTGGTTGGTAAATGTGAAGTACCAAAAATCGTATCTTTTATCGTCACCCAGAGGCTATACCTTGACCTACCAAATGGCATGTTACCCAAGCACTATGCTAGATTTCCTTCATATCAATCGATTGTAAATCATATTTTTCTAGAATTGTAGACATTTCTCCTCCCCGGTGTTCAGTGTTCAATGTACGTTTATAATATACAATAGGCATCGCGACGCCCGACGTCTATGAAGCGGTAACGACGCCGACTTTCCAGAGCGTTTTATCAACTTCAATGCCATATCTTCGGGGTATGTGATGCCAACTGGGCCACAATAGTCCAATGAATGATTCTAATGGCCCTACTTAACAAGAGATGTTATGATGGGAGAGGCATTAAATAAACTATTATTAATGGAAATGTTTGCTATGAAATGAGATATGGTTTAAACGGAAAATATTTCACACCCTCCGAATATTTCTGTCAATGTATATATGCAAGAAAAAAAACGTTCATAGAAAAGTAGCATAAATATTAATTATTTAAAATAGAATAAAAAGCTAGGAAAAACATTATTTCATATAATTAATGCAAACACAGAAGGTTGTGTTTGCAATTATATGAATTATATGCAAAATAAAAGTGGTGTTTACACAGAAATTATTTTATTTTAAATAGTAATGTTACATCACAAAGTATTTGCTTCATGTGAAAAAAATGCTCGCATCGATATTTAAACAAGCGACAGTTTGTTGTCCATTTGTGGAATTGTATACTAAAGATAAAATAATTAATTTTTATTTATTTGTTCTCTGTGACAGAAGTCGAACTACCTGAATGACTTCACTATGTGAATTGTCCATGCACCGACAAGAGGCCGGCAAATTGTCTCCTTCACGTAGCGGTTAGAACACTTGAATATGTACAAGGTTTTGATAGATCTAAAGTGTAGAGCATCCAAATAACTACTAGCTAAAAATACTAAATTCCTGTCTGAACTCCGCCTCCCAAAACCAAATTTCATATTTTATAAAAAAAACTAGCTCACGTGTAAACGGCGTTGCTCGGGTACACGGAATTTTTAAGTTTAGAGTAAAGTTTTGAGGTTGTGAATTCTAGTCTACATAAAAACTATGTGTATTTTGTAGAACCTTATAATATCAAATTTATGTATCTTATTCGAGTGCATAGATGATGCGTTAAGTTTTCCTCCGGGGTCTCTGACTTTTTCTACCTTTATACTAATAATAATAATATTATGATAAAACTATACTAACAGAACGAACGATTAGTCATAATAGACCGATATAGTTTAACATGACAAAATTTAAAAAAATAACTTATATCATTGGTGTCGCTATTACAAATTCCTGTAATATTCAAAAATCTGTTAATGAATAAATAAGAAAATACACAGTTTTCGGAAATGAAATAAAAAGAATTTGGCATTCTCAGACTATAAAAATATTACCATTCGTTATTTCGGCTACTGGCATTATACCTAGCTCACTAATTAAAAATTTAGGCGTATTAGATCTATCAAAAAAATTATATATAAAGATGCAAAAGTCGGTCATTTTGAATACATGTAGGATAACAAAAGATTTTTTAAATATTTACGTTGAGGGATCAGTAGGATTTATAGGCCCTGTTAGAAGTTCTACCGAGCCGAACCCTCTGATATGAAAATATTTGGAGTCGGTGAATTATTTATTTGATCTCTGGTTAGTTGACGTGTTGTTCTTGTATTGTTTTGAATTTATTTTGCTTATATAATGCACTTGCATAATGTTGATTGACTAGATGATCATTTGTGGAAAAGTGTGTGGAACGGTTTAGTTTTTCCTATGGGGAAGATTTAACCTGGACAAAAATCGAAAGCATTATAAAGAAGTGTTTATTCCGTTATGTGGGGAGGTTAGTGCAGTCCCACACATTCCATATAGAGATACAAAAAAAATATATGATCAAAAACAAAAAAAATAGAACAAAAAAACAATAAATTGAAAATAAAATAGAATAAAATGATAAAATTAATAGAATAATAGAAAGTTGAAGCCTTTAGGGAGCCGTGACTATATTAGGTGCTAGTATTTTTCTCCAGTGTGCGTCAATGCTGGAGGATGGAGTGAGGTGGGCTTCCATAGTGAGGATATTTCTAGAGCTTCTTATTCTTTCCCTCATTCCGGCCACCCTGGATCTAATAAGAGCTGCATTTCCGGGAACTCACCCCTCCGTGAACCTACGGGAAGCGCTGCAGTATCTGGAGAGACAAAATATTGTGCGGAAGGCGTTGTTGTATTGGACCCGTAGCCTTTCTATACTACTCTTTTTGTAGTTTGCCCATAGTTCGCACGTGTACAATGTTGCGCAGATGGAAAGGAAGAGCGTTCTTTTTACTGCGGTACTACAAATGCGAAATGTTCTACTGAGCATGTTTGCTTTAACGCTTAGAGCTCGTCTTTGTCTATCGATATCATCATCGTCCATCAGATTACTGGTGATTATGTGTCCAAGGTATTTAGTTCCTTCGGTCACCTTCAAGTTCACACCGTTCAAGGTAGCTGAAGGAATATTTTTCGGGCCTTGCCCATGTCTTATGACCAATAGAGCCGTTTTATCGGGGTTATACAACATATTTGTTTCTTCAGCATACTCTTCACAGATTTTCAGAAGAATGCGCAGTCTCCTTATAGATGGTGCCATCAGGACCATATTGTCCGCATAACTGACGTTATTCAGACACTGTCTTCCGATTTGACAGCCTACTCGTGCTTTGTTTAGCCTTTCAGTGAGTTCGTCCATGTACAGATTGAACAGTATCGCTGACATGCATCCTCCCTGTCTGACGCCACTCTTTAGCAGGAAAGGTTCGGAAAAACCATCCTTCCATCTTACTAGGTTTTCCTGCTGTCTGTGCCACGAGTCGAGAATATGTATGACCTCCGATGATATTTCTCTTTTTCTGAGTTAAGCCCATAGGTGAGAAACTCTGTCGAAGGCCTTGTTCAGGTCTAAGAAACATGCATATGAGGTGGTCTTTTTATTCCTGTCGTATTCCAGGGTTCTTTTTACCGTAAATATAGTAGTATCGGTAGCAGTTTGCTTTTTGAATCCCATTTGGTTGTCATTAGTTTCCAAACTGGGTCCGATACTGTTTAATAATAGACGTTCGAATAATCGTGCGATGGTGGTGGCAATTGAGATCGGTCTATAGCTGTCTTGGGAGGTAGAGTCCAACGATTTAGATTTGAGAACAGGTGTTATAATAGTTTTTGTCATATTAGTTGGTAAGTATCCGTTCTTCAAGATGCCGGTAAACAAACTCGCCAGCAGTAGAAAAATCGGTCTTCCAGCGTGTTTGATGTGTTCGATACCCATCCGTCATGACCCGCTGATTTTCCAGTTTTCATTTGTCTCAGGGCTGTAATGATCATGTCTGTTGTGATCAATAAGCCACTGTCTTCGTTAGTTAAACGACTCAGTCTTGGTTCGCTTGCGGGGATTGGAGAGGTCGGAGAAGAGGTGGCGAAGTGTTCTGCAAAAATGTTAGCAAATGTTTTAGTGTTCGTTTCTCCATTTATATTGCACGGGATTTTACATCGTATGTTACAGTGTTTATTTGTCTTATTCCAAATTTGTTTGAAGTCCCGGCTATGTAAAGCTCCAGCTATTTTATCCATTTGAATTTGTTAGAAGTCGTTTTGACATTTTTTCAATGTTAGTTTGAACGTTGCACGCTTTAACTTTCTTTCCACCGCGATGGAGCCCTCATGGGGCCTACCATTTTCAATCCAGATCACCATAGCACCTCTTAATTCTGCGTATTTTTGCGCGACGAAGTCATTCCAACCACATATTTGTTTATGCCGTTGTAATTTTTGTTTACGATTGCCAAATACTTCAATCGCAGCGTGTCGTAGTGCGTCCAATATGTGGATATATAGTGCCTCGATGTTCGCAATTGCAGGGTTGCCAATTCTCTCATTCGATATAAAATCTTGTTGAATATTTTGTAGAGAAACTTGCGAGGTTATATTATAATTCTGAATGTCGCTTTCATTCTTTGGATTCCAAGTTGCTCGGTCAGTTTTCATACATGTATATATTTCGGTAGTTGTTATTCCTTCCGTTTGTAGGGTAAGTTCGAGAGGCCTATGGTCTGTCCAGTCCACGTCGTAATATATTTTCATGTCTAGAATCTGCTTGAAGATATTTTTTGTCACCAAGCAGTGGTCCGGCCACCGAGTAGTGTGATGTGCGTCACTGATATATTTAAATGAATTTTTTGGTAACATTTCGGTATCAGCACATATAAGATCATATTCTCGACAGTAAGATTTAAGTCCTATTCCGAAAAGTGAATCTGGATTTGCATTGAAATCTCCGATAATTATGGAGTTGGTATAATCCTTTTCGTTAATAGTTGCTTATAAGGTGGCGAGACAGACAACGTACTCTTCGAAATGATCTGCTGTGCAAGTCGGCATGTACAAGGTGAAGATGCATAAAGTTTCGGAAGTTAGGCTTACCTTGATACCCGTAATATTGTTATACGATTTTGTTACTATTAAAAATACTATATTTTATCGAATTCATTCGATTTTTCATTTCATTGCAGAGATAATACGAAGTTTTCCCTGGGTGTCCCTGACATTTTCTTCCATTTAAAACACTCTCTAAATACTTGGCAATAATAAGAACAAACTTTTAAAATTTCACCGAAATTGGTCTGTTTTGAATCTATAGGGAACAAACAAAAAACATTTTTTTAAATATATATAGCATCATATTTATACAGAACGCTACGGACAGCTCTTTTTGAATTTTTGTAAAATACCGAATAGTACCTAACGAAGTTATAAGCTGTCAAAACGTTGATTTTTGCGGCCGGCCGAAAAGCGTACTGCACGTTACAGTATTGTATTATTATTTTACTTCTTGTTACTTCGCGGGACAATATTGCATGTATTTTACCAATGTTCACATAAAAGCTTATAATTTCGTCATTGTTTGAGATACCGAAAAACTAATTATATTGTCGCTAATAACTCCTTTAAAATAAAAAAAAATAAATCAATCAAAAAATGGAATTTATGTAAGAGCTTCGGAATAAATCAAAAGTAGACGTGTAGAGAAGAAGAGTGTACTAAGCAATTTTAAGAAGGGGAAGTTCAGAGCGGATGAACGAAGAAACATGGAGAAAAATGACGATAGCTACTTGAAAATTGTCATGCATTTGCCTTGATAATATATCATGGATATATTCGGATTTTCTCGAATACTTCATGATAATATTGTATTCGTAATTTACTAAAAGTTTAACAAGAAAAACAAGCATTCGGAAAGCCTCCAATCCCGATTTTAACCAGAATTACCAATATTTGAAGAGATTTTTAATAAATTTGTTATATTCATTTTCTCCGTGAAGAAGTGTCAGGAGAATAATATTTTTGGAGAAAGAAAATTAAAGAAGAAATCCAACCAAAAACCTGAGTCAGGTCATTTCAAAAGTTAGAAAAACAGAAGAAGAAGAAGAAGCATGTATGTATGCATGAGACGACTCATAAATGTGAATGATGCAAGAGCGATGTTAGTAAGTGAGCCTTATTTTTTGTTTAAAATACAGAAGTAAACGAAAATTATTATTTCTGTACGCAATAAACCATAATTATTTCCCAGAGAACCAAAACTTGATTAGTTCCATTTTCATTAAATTCTCAGTACATTGTTTCCTTTATAAGGACATTATGAAGTACATCTATGAAGTTCTCTCGAGTACTTCTTCAATTTCCATATTATTTCCACAATTTCCTCAAATTATTTTTCCTAAAATACACTTTTCAAGCCTAAAAAATAAATTTATTGCACCCACGTTGATAATATTTGAACACATTAATTAATCGAAGTTTTATGCAACCTTCTGCGTATAATTAATAAAAAAAAACGCTGAAGCATTACAATTAAGGTTTTATCAAATTTTTATTTCTGAAAATAAATTTTACGGAGAAAATACATTTTTATTATGATAAAATTCCCCGAAGCAAGGGTGGATTTTGCATTTGTACAGAGGTTTACTAATACAAACGCGATATCATCAAGTGTAATATGTACGTACAATGTAAGATGAAGGTAAGATAATAGCTCTAGATAACAAGTCAAAGTGAATATGGATACAGAATCTCCTAATTGCCAATTTGTATAACAAAGTAAGTCACAAAATCACTGTACCCAATGTTAAAGGCGAAAGTTGGAGAATATTTTTTAATGATTAATGTTCCTTGCAGACATTTTAAATCTGGCGATATTAATGTTCCTGTAGAGTTTTTACAAAATATAAAATATGACGGGAGATAAAGGCTGTTTTCTCCTTTTAAAATTTTACTTTTTTCTGCTAGTACTTACCTAATTGATAGACCGATTAGATCTTTCTTTCGTTACCAACCACTTAACACTAGTTCCGACTCGTGTGTATGTAAGATTCTGTAATAATATCAATACGAAGAGTTTATAGCAAAATTATGGTGTGGGCAACAGAAACGTACGCCCGTACGATTTATGAATGTTGTGTTTGCAACTGTTGTACATTTTCCATGCAAAATGAGTTTTTTACTTCGAATTGGAGAAGGTTAGGAAAATAGGTATTTATTTTTAATTAAATAAATAACTTTGTAAACACTGCTAAAATGGTTTAATGGATCAAGACTTTCTATATTGATATTGTTTAAAAATAAATTAGTATATATTGAATGTATGCACAGACATAGGAATTAATAGACGAGAAGATAATGGCGAGGGGTAAAATCAACTGTTGAAGAACGAAGGGGGTGAAGCTGACTGTGATTCGTCAATAAATTAATCTGACAGTAAATAGGCATCTCGCATTATAATATCACCATTTACTTCTTGAAAGTAAAATCTGCTCTTGAATGAATAGACATTTTTACATGGGAGCGCAAATTACTCGCCACGTTATGAACAAATTTGCGAAGTCCAAATTCGGCAAAAAAATTCGGTTCTATTTTCAGAGTCGAATATTTCGTTTAAGTATTTAGTTAAGACACGTTTATAAATGTTCATAATTTACTTCCCAGCAACCAACCAGCTTTGTGTTTCGCGTCCAGACATGTTTCTACAACTGATCCATATTATACGATGTGAATATCCTTAAAATAAAGTAAAATAATGCTTATATATGGAGTGTAATACGAAAATTGGGTTTATTCTCTTTTTCACATCTATTTTTACAAGTTTTCATAGCACAAGTCAACATTTTGCCGTGTTATTTCGTAAAATGAACCGATGATGCCTCGACCATAGTTCGCACAAGAATGATGACGTCACGTTTTTAAATTTCACTTGAGGAGATACGCGAGCACAGCCGGCTCCAATGGAACCGGTATGGGGAGTGGGGATAATACGCTTTTAATCACTTAGGGCAGGTCTACTAATATTCATATGTCTATGAATGTATGCATGTAATTGTTAAAATATTTATTTTTTTGTGTTT
Organism: Hesperophylax consimilis; assembly: GCF_061612785.1. Lineage (NCBI taxonomy): Eukaryota > Metazoa > Arthropoda > Insecta > Trichoptera > Limnephilidae > Hesperophylax > Hesperophylax consimilis. Next base: position 8,417,108 of record NC_142850.1, read on the forward strand.
AATTCGTAGAACTCAATTTAAAAAAAAAATTAAATAATATAATTATTAAGTTCTGCAAGTATTTTTTGGTTTTTGTTATTGTCACAGCTGTTTCGGCTTTCAAGGCCATTTTCAAACTGTGGTTTTAACCACATTTAGACGACTTATTTATATGATTCTATTTTACCCCCTCCCAATTAAAAATGATTTATTACCGGTTAAACCGATTTACTAATAAAATAATAATTGTGAAAATAGATTTCATATTCCGCGGGGGTATTTTGTTTAAATATGCCTATAAGAGTGTTTAAGTTTATTTTATGCCTTTGAGTTTGTGTATGCTTATAAGTATGGTGAATTTATTTTATCTATATGTCTATGTATTTGTATTGTAGTCACTTGATATGTTATTCTTCTGTATCTATTTTCAATATTATATTATATGGCTTCTCATTATATATGTGCTTTTCTTCTATAATTAATATTGTGAACATGACCTGCTAAAAAATTGCTTTTGGCATATCAAATAAAAATCAAAAAGTATCAACATATTTCAACACCAACGGCTCAGTCAGAACAAACATAAAATGAAAATTAGAAAGTACATAAAATCATTAATTAGATTCAGTTCATATTAAATTCAAAAGGAATAAATAATATTTAAAAAGAATTTAACTAAACAATGGTGAAAACATATTGAGATATTTTATTTAAATATTAAAATAATGTCACAAAGCGATTTCGAAATAATTTAAGAAAATACTGATACCCTACTAAAGGGATTTATATCTATAAAATAGAAAATGAAATCTGCCAGTATCCTGAAACTTTGTTTGTGAACTTTACGATGGTAACGGTAACGGAATAATAAACTATGTTTTTAATTAACGGTTATTTTTTAACTAACTGTCTCAAAACATGGAGAGAGGATAAAGTTTGTAATGATACCCTTTTGTATTTGGTAAAACTGAGCGGAAACCATTAAATATTTGGATTGCGGATTTCACTTCTGTTCTTTGTTGATATGTCGGACGGCTCACTAAATACATTTTGTAGAACCAAAAAGAATATTTGTCCGCCCACCGTTTTTGAAAGGATCTGTTTTTCTTTTTTTATAAATAAACGGAACATAAATATAAGTACAAAATATTTTACTAGTAAATACGGAGACCATAACAATTATTATTAATTAGCTGGCGTGTACCAGGCGTTGCTCAGGAAATAAATTAAATTGAATTTGGGATAAAATTTTGGGGTTTTGATCGGGTGACAATCTGGTGACAATTGGGTGACAATCTGGTGACAATTGGGTGACAATCTAGTGACAATCGGTGATAATCGGGGGACGATCTGGTGCAATTCTCCTTACACCACGTTCTTCATTCATCATTTTACTGGTTCATGTCTTCCTAGGGCATCCCCGATTTTTTCTATCGTTCACTTCATGTAGCAGGTATCACATATCCATGTTTTTATTGTTAAAAAACTATATTACCTATGTCAACTTTACTTCAGTGCAGAGATTCTAAAGAAGTGTTTCTCAAGCGTCCCCGACTTAAACCACCCTCTAAATACTCCTGGCACTAATAAAAACATACTTTGAATTTTCAACAAAATCGGATGAATGGTATAGGAACGCGTACGGGACGCGTATTTCCTTTACCGTGTTCAACAGGAGGCAGTACTGCCTTGAAACACGCACGGGTTTGTTACGCTATATCTATTTCTAAACTCTGCCGCCTATTGAATACGGAAAAGGAAATACGCGTTCGGGACAAACAAAGAAACGTGCATTTTAATATATAGAGAAGACGACGGTTCATATTATATATCATTGCTACCCAATAGCTATTTCACACATCGAACTTTAAAAAAAATATATTGAAACGATCGGTTTTTCATTTTCATAAAATAAAATAAATGTAAATAAGGGTATTAAAAATTATACTAGTAAATACGGACACTATAAAATTTATTTTCTAAATAAATTTAATAATAGAGCCTTTTTTAAAATACCTAATAATTCGAAGTAGTTATAACAATCGTCTTCAAACCTCTCGCGATCGAACGTTCTATATTATTTTCAAAATCTGATAGATTTTTCTAGAAATTCGATTATAACTAAAATATTTGTTTTCCCCGGTGTCGCTAGGCGACTGATCTCTAGTGAAATATTAATTTATTTTTGGAAACACCGCATAAAAATACCAGCTGCTCAAAGCCAGTGGGACTATGGAATCCCCGATCGAGGGAGTGGGGAGGGGAAGAAGATGGTGTAGAGAAAGGTTGGAAATCACCTGGTTATTTAAATCTCATACTGAGAGCATCTTCATACCTCTTAAAATTGTGACAGAGTTCGACGATCAAATGCGATCAGCCGTCAAAAATACAGCACGACCGTTATACTCGATGTTTGATTAAACGCAAAAATGGGCCGAGAACGGGAATTAAATGAGAAAATTCAAATGTCAATAATTTAAAATACCGCTTATTTCGAACAAAAGTTGTGTTAGAGGTTCGAACAACTAGGAAATGTATTACTATTTTACTATCGTCAATAACTACAACTTTCATTTGCCATAAATATTACAGCAGAAATAAAGATATAATTGATGTTAAAATATCGAAAAATGAAAATCCGAATCTTCTTCGCTTTGTTTTCAAGGGAATGTTGTAACATTCATTAATCTTCGATACACTTTCCTGAACTGATTCTAAGGATCCTGGAAACGTCAATGTTTTTCAGGAAAACAGCCTTTATTGGTCGGTATCAATTACTTTTATGAAATATGTATTCCCATTCCTGAAATATCGGGGATGTATTTCAGGTTTGTGTCTCTCAGATACCTGCTACAGGAAATAATAATGAAATCGGAAACATCAAATAAATCTTTTTTTTATAAGTGTTCGGCATTTCGAGAATTCTATAAGAGAGAGCTCGTATATTATTCTTATTTTCAGTTTCATATGTTTCAAGTGTGTTTTTTTTCTTTTTTGTGGCATAGCGGTAAAATCCATAATTCCTATAAATACAAGTAACAGAAATCGTGCATTGAAGTGCCAGCGAAGCACAAACAATAATTTGTTCAAAAAACTATTTATGTTATTTTTCACTTTATATTTTCATTTTTATACGGCATAACATTGGTGATAAGTTTTACATTGGTGGATCCAATTTGATTGTTTAAAGTTACGTTTTGTTGTAATTTATGGTCTATTTAGTCATAGAAAGATAGCAAATTAGAATAAAAAAATTATATCATCAAACTTTTATTATTATTACCTACTACTATTGGCAGTCTATAGCACTCATTTCCAATATGGAAGATGTACTTATGTTCTGGTAATAAGGCACTTTCTGGAATCGCCGCATAATTTGATAAAACTTTAGCTAAGTAAAATAAAAAATATCTTTATAACGAGGAACTTTTCATCCTTTCTCTTTTTAACTCTGCGTCTATTAACTGCCTCAGTGAGTTTTTCGATTAAAAAAATATATTTTATGTCTATTTTAAAGATCATATATTTTCATTGAGAAAAACAACATTTCTCAAAACAAATTCATTTAATCATTAACAATTAAATTCTATTCTAAAAATAAAGTTTAAAAAATACCGATATGTGTAATTAAAGTAAATGTAAATCTGTCCAAGAGTAGTTTTGTTCATGTTTAATTAAAGTATGTGTAAATCTCTCCAAGAGTAGTTTTGACAGTGGGTAATTTCTTCAGTGTGTAATTCAGAAGTGAAAATTTTGGTAAGTGAAATTCACGCCTATGTAATTTTGTCACTGCACCCACGCAATTACGAATTGATTTTGAAACCTAAAATGCTTCCTAATATTCTTAATTAATTCTAGACGCCTCAAAATTGAAAATGTCACATTTCTTCGGTTTATTTGCTTGATTTTGAAAATGAATCTTTCTCGGTGACTAGAATATAAATTTTATTTCTCCGTAAATAGAGACTTTTAAAACCATTTCAATGCAATAAAAGCATTTTCTTTAAAATACAGTCTACTGTCGGATACTAGGGGTTGCAATACAAACAAACCACTTTACCGGTAGATGGCCAAATTATTTACGTTTTTACCGGTATTGTTGAAAAATGGTGACCCCCTTGGCAAAAAAGTTGTAGATATTGTGATATTGTAATAATTGTATGATTTGTGAAGCTGAAAGTATTTATAAAATATATACCTTAGGATCAAGTCACCTTTCAAAAATAAATATTGCCATTTTTTTTTACAAATTAGAGAGATGACAAAAATTTAACTTTAGAATAACCGCCGTTATAAAACTTGAAAAATCATCTCACAAAAATTTGAACAAAAGAAATACATATTTATGATACAGAATTATTAATTAAATAAGGTTCCTACTTTAACGCGAGTCTTCGCGCATCATCATTTCTGATTTTGAAATTTTCATAGCCACTTTGAGTACATTACGCGGAAATATTCCCATCATAAACAAACGAAATTAGTATGTTTGATATCACTGTTACACATTTTTATAGCATTTTTTAGTACCTAATACGTTATTTTCAATCGTTCCCTTTTTTAATTTGTTCTTTTGACAAGAGTCCTTAAATAAAAAACGGAATTTCAGCTAGAAGAAAATCTTTATGAATTTGCAGTCCCTATTCGAGACAACACAGATGGGTAGAATTACATTTCTCCTCAATTACTGCTACAGTCACCGGGACCTTAGCTAGAAATTGCCAATTTGCCGGACAATTTATATGCACAAAGCTAGAAGTAGACATAACAAAAAAAAACTACGTTGCAGTGTCTCGGTTTTTACAGAAAAGGCTTTATTGGGAAGGATTTTTTAGTGTTGCAAATAAAGGAAAGAAAAAAAAAGTTTTTCAAGTTAGTTACTGATTAGACAAAATTATGGATTTTATTTTAAGGACATTTTTTGAGATCCCTTCTATCAGCGCGGTGGAGTACTTAATTTTCGCCCTGATGAAAGAGCACCAAATAATTGAAATGCTGCTTGAAATGGCTTGAACTATGTTGAATTACTAACTCTGAAGTGCCAGATCTTTTCCATTTCCTTTCCCTCCACACTCCCTTCTCTCTTACAGGTTGTCTTACAACACACTCCAATTGGGGTTGTCGCAGACCACCTAGCTCTGAGTGGTTGTAAATCATACAGTTTAACATTAAAGCGATTTAAAAATGAAATAAAATCAAGAGCACCATTTTGGAAAATAATAAGCACAATAATTTGTTTATGAATTTTAAAAGTGATCGTAAAAAATATCAACAAGTGCCTACTATTTAAGTGACTTGAAATAATGTCCATTGACTAATGCATTTGTGGATTGGGAGTGTGAATAATAAGGGGAATTGAATAAAGGAATTTTATAAACGAAATTGACAGTACAGTTTACTTCTTATAATCGGTGCAAATAAAACGTGCCTATATTTATTGATAAAAATAAATCAAATACTGAGAACAGATTGTATCTGCGTAAGTTCCTTTGTTCGAAGCCCACAGACGTATAGAAGATAAGTAATCCGAATGTTGTAATGTTCGGTTCCGAGTCCAACAAAGCCATTGCGGCACACACGAATAATGAATTTTGGCCCAGATACTTACTAGCACCGTTCGGAACAGACTTAATGTCGTATGAAATATCTGATAATATTATTACTCCAGCGTCTGGACGGTGTAGGCCCTGTGATTGGTCAAATTCAAATTGTGTTTAAATAAGACTTTAAAGATTAAGACACCATTTCATACTGAAATAGAATCGCCACATGTAATACGATATTTCTTAAAAAATATCGTTTCTGCTCATACAATTTTTGGATAATATCGAAGAAAATATGTCTTAGAAAGTTCATAATCCATTGGATTAATTACATTACAGTGAAAATTATCCACAATTACGTGATTACGTTTGACGTTTGACGAAAAAAGCAGGCGTTAATTCAATATGGCCGATTCCCGATACGCATCGCGGCTAGGTGGCCGACAGAGCGCCCCTCTGGCGGTGAAGAAACGAATCAAATGACTGGCGCGTATATTTAAATATGCAAAATTACTTGAACATCAAGCATTTAATAATAAGATTTCTTCTGGAAGTTTAGTTCTACTTTGCAATGGCATTTTTCATTATTATTTATAATTTTTTTTTTTGCTTATTAATTACATCTGATTTTATATTGACATGTTTTCTAATTTCTAAAATTTCTAAATTATTTATTTGCGATGCTTTAATCCTGAGTGAAGTATTTTAAGACCTGAATTTTTATCGAAAGTGTGATTCAAAAGATGATTTGCAAACTCATATTCACTATTTCCATTTAGAACCCTGAGATATTTTTTAGTTCTGACTTCAAAGTTTCTATTGGTTCTACCTTTGTAAAATAAATTACAAATCCAGCCCAATTGAGTTTATAAACTCCTGATTTTTTTGTTTGATTTTCGCAATCTATATTATTAAGAATATATTTATTCATTCTGTTATTAGTGTAAAACGCCGGTTGAATAGTACCAGGAATGTTTATATATATCATTTTAGAAGTGTCGTTATCCACAAACAGAATTCTACGCCATTGTTTATTTATATCTTAAGAACTAGGGTAAAAATACCGTTTGAAGATAATATGTTTAATTATTTTATTTAGTATTTCAACTATCAATTTATTAGAATAACCGTTATTAAATGTTATTTGTCTTATGAATATATTGTTTTATGGTTATATGCAAAAAAAAATTTCAGGTCTTAAAATACTTCACACAGGATATAAAGCATCACAAATAAATAATTTCGAAATTTTAGAAATAAGAGAACATGTTTATAAAAGTAGATGTAATTAACAAGAATTTTTTTTTATAAACTCTCTTTTAAATATTTTCCCACTTAACTGGTCTTTCATATTGTAATTCCTAATTCTTATAAACCCAGCCTACTCTTACCCCTCCCCCCTCCTTCCACTTCTTTTTTCCAATTGTAATCTATATTTAATTTTTGACTTCGGTGTATACTTCGTTCATGAAACATGTATTGGTTGTATATAATAAAGTGAAGTTAAAAAAGTTATTTGTTTTTTAATAAAATAAAGTTTAATCGGATAACATTATTTTATCTATTTCCATTGTATATCAATGCATACGTACATAATAAAATGTAAACATTATATTTATTTATTAATTGGACAATTTGCATGGCGCCGCTTTTGTGAGATATTACCTCAGGGGCGCTATATTGTAATAATCTACCTTTATATATAGATTTTTACTCTCCTGATGAAGGTATATATATAATCTAACTTTAAACTTTATTAGATACAGTAACAGTTTTAGGAAAAGAATTACCACCAGTTGGAGTAAAATTCACACCTTTTAATTAAACCGACTGCTAATCACATTGCACCATTACCCTCCTTTTATCCATAAACACGGGTACAATTAATCAATATGTAATAATGTATTATTTCAGTCAAATTTGTTGTAACTATCTTTAATTGTTGTGACAAACTATACGATATTGATTCAACTTATAGACATTGACGGTTGTAACACATATTTAAGCACTGCAAGTCTCCTATGAGCAAATTATATTAGGTACCATAACAGTTAATATCAGTTGTAGACATGTAGTCAATAATAGTGTTTCATTTGAAATAATCCATCACAAATACGTAAAATTTCATTTATTCAAACAACTGTCATTCTTATTATGCCTAAATTGAGCATGTTATTATTCATTAACTCCTTCCTGTTCCGTGTTTTAACAATATATACTCACCCTCTCTCTGTGAATGACCTAATATCTATCTATTAAATGTAACTGTTGTTAATATCACTTAAACTGGGCGCAGCCCAACCAAGTGCCGCCCGCAGGGCCTAGCAGCAAAAACCCGCGGAGCGGGTTTTTAACTGCTAGTACCATATTAGTCTCCAAATATACCACACTTTCTTATGCTTTCTGGATTCCTGCTGGTAGATTTTTTTACTACGGAGTTCTGATGGAATGTTCATTCGTAAAGGCAGCCTTTTTTATAATAGAGTAGTTACGCTAACTAACTAACTAACCATCACGCCGTTTTCCCGCAGGGGTAGGCAGAGAGGATGGACCACCAAACAACTCGGTCTTGGCACAAACTTCTTGCCTCATTTACATTCATACATACTCTTCTGTTATTCTGTTTAAATTTTAGTAAAATTATAATCCGAGTCTTTGGGGGTTCACATACGCACCAAAAAAATGCCACCACATTATTGTACATAAAAATGTGGTAATATTTATTATTATTTAGGCAGATTATAATTGCGTTTTCAATTATGTTTTCTTGTAGTAATTAAACAAAGGTTAAATATAATATAATATAATGACTTATAAAGAGAGTTTATTTCTGACAATACAACATTCTTTACGTAAAAACTTACTAAAGGAAGAGTTACATTTTAATATTCCCCTTTGCATAGTTTGAGTACTTAGGCACAAGGAATGATTCAATTCAAAACAATTCATTCGTACTCAACTATTAAATAAAATTGCATTCTCTAATAGTGTTGAGAAAGCACAGGCTACTAACAAATTCCCACGACATATTTTGATCCTTTGTGCTCCTGGCAAAAACAAAAAAAACTACTAAAACATGTGATTGAATGAGATGATTGCTTCATCACTCATACAGAGCCTGCTAAAAGGGTAGAGCAAGGGACAAGATTTTGAATGTATAATCTCCCGTCAAGACAATAAATTGACGAGCTTTTTCGGTCAGCAGGCAAGTCAATCCTTTTATTGGAATTGAAAATAAAAAGGGATTCGCGTAATTTTTTTTCGATATATTTACTTTTATTATTTGCCTCTGATTTACAACTATTGTTAAATTTTAAAAGAAATTGTAAAGATAAATTATTCCAGGAGCCAATTTCAAAGAGAAAAGTTTCGAGAGTATAAAAAAGAGTATGGAAAAGTATAAATTTGTAATGAAGCAAGATCAAGAAAAAAGGGTGGATATGGGATAACCTAATCATCATCAATTTTATTTATTAATTTTATTTTCGCCATGTTTATATTGTCTAATATATTATGAATTACATACAGATATTATTTTTTTTAATAATTATTCATTGAATTTTCTTTTAATTAATATGGCATTTAAAATGCAGCTTGAATCTATATCGGTAGCGCATTATCATATAGTATTCCTTTGAACAGTAAAGTATTTTATATACTGGCTTTGTCCTTTTTGGTGTCCTAATGTCATTGCACATTCTTTTATTATGTTTGTGAATGTCCTTGATTTGAATATTTTTTTTGAAAAGTATTTTGGTAATACGTAATTGTAAAAAGCATTCACTTTGTGGCTCATTATAATTTACAATAAAAACACATAAATTTGTTTTTGACTACTATAGTTTTATTTTCACCCTACCGGTTTTGGAAGAACCCTTCCTTCGTCAGGAGAGTATTAAAAACAGTTTTTAATATTCTCCTGAAGAAGGAAGGGTTCTTTCGAAACCGGTAGAGTGAAAATAAAACTATAGTGGTCAAAAACAAATTTATGTGTTTTTATTGTAAATTTTGGTAATAGGTTGTTTATTATTTTATGCATAAATATCATCATGTTCAAGGTCAGCATCCATTTTACTATAAGAAAATTTAGTTCCCTTAATACTTAAGGTACATTTGAAAATCACATACATTTACATTTGTACATTTCACCTAGGAATTATCATTGCTATTTTGGAGAATTTTCAACTTATTTTGTTCTCTGTCGTTACATAAGAAAATAATCGTTGGAAGTAGTTAAAAAGTGGAGCAAAAATGGATTGTATATAGTGGTTGTGGTTTTTCTGGAAATGTATTGTATTATTTTCATTGTTATTTTGCTCTTTGTCATTATTATGTCGGATTAATATTTTTTCAGTTCATTCCTAGCAATAAAATAATCCGTAATTTTTAAAAATATTTTTTTTATCAAAACATTTATTTTGCAGATATTTTACTTGGCATTACAATTTTTGATCACACAAAGATTCAAATTAGATTTAAAAATAAGCATATTTTTTCAGTTTAATTATTTTTCTAGTACGTCGACGTTCTTTTAAAAAAACGAGAAGAAAAACTTTGTTTTACTTTTTTCTTAGTATTAGGGATTGTAAAAACAAGTTATGAAAACGTGGTTATTTTAAGACTTTCTCTTTTTAATTCAGGGCTTTTGAACTATCCACGCGATCAACGCCGCGCCGGCTTGCCGACGAGTATTTGATATTATTTATAGCGATGTAGCATTTGCAGTAGTCCTCGCATATTATTTTTGCGATCCTCGAGTTGTGTTTTTTCTGGGGTAGTAAACAGAAATAAATCATCCCTGCCATTGGTAAAGAATACTAAGGGGTTTTTAATTTTATTTTTTAGAATAGCAATGGGTAAAACCTGAAATTGCAATATTTTGTCATTGAAGACAATATAAGCGACTCTCAAATGAAAATTTGAAACAAAAAAATGGATTCGACCTAAACTTTTTCTAAATTTTCAGTTTCAAAATTTTGTTTGAGGGACACTAATATATACACGTCTTCAATGATAAAATGCTAAGGGTGGTCAGAAAGTTCAGATGGAATGGGGTCCCACCCAATAGCACCCCAATTTTAATATTGTATCACAAGATGTTAAGGAGCTAATAAGGATGTAGACCTGATTTCATAATGAAGTTTTCGTCTTTTGTTTATTTGTACTTTTTGTTTGCATTTTTAAAAGATTTTATATGGTACCTACATACCCGAAGAATGTTTGAAAACAGAAATGTCATTGTGATGGTGACGGTTCTTTGCACAAATTTTATATTTCCTTATTTGAAACAAAAAGTTACATAGAATATACGGTTTATAATTAAGTAGGGAAGTATTTGAGTACCTACTTACAAGTCATATATTTTCAGACGGAAATTTAGTTTTTGATTTATTTAATAAGAGAAAATAAGAAACACACTTTTTTGACGCGAGGTCTATTGTTCATTAAACTACCAGTCAATACCCTTCAGTAAATGACATCTTAAAACGTCTAGTATTGAAGATTTTGAAATATTGTTGTTTTTTTGGTATTTTTGTCCACACACTGTCAATACAATGTTATTTTTGGATGTGCTTTTGGAGAATCTTTTGTCGAATTAAAGGAACCTAGGACTTGAAAATATATTAATTTAATCTCGCCTTCTACAATGACAACCGTGTAAAAAATATTATACTCGCTTTTGCAAATAAAACTGTAAGCAATACCTCCTTTATGTTTTATTGGACCTATCTTGTGTATTTTAAAGCAATATCCCAGTACAACTGTAACTACATACAAGTACATGGTTCACGTTTAGTGGGTAGGACGTTTGGCGCCTGCCAAAAAGTATTAAATTGACATATTAGAGTTCGCCAACTGCCGTCAAAACCCGCAGTATTTCAGGTGTTTTTTTTTCCCCAAATAGATAATGATTTGTGGCTTTTTTGTATACGAATGTGAATGAAGGTTATAAAAACATGAATTATTGGTGCTACGGAGGCTATAATTAGATATGAGGCTGGGTGACGACAGATATAACTTGTCAAAATGATGATGATTATATTGCGTACTTTTACTAAATGTTTGATTTGAACTATTTTCAGTACTGCTCTTGTAGAGATTTTTCATTTTAGAGAGCGTTTAAAAAATTTACCACGCGTAGAATCTATTTTATTTTAGCAATTTATTCATCCAAGTTTACAAATATCTAATTTATTTTTTATTACATACGTACATTTTTATTATTTATTAGATTTTATTTTGATTAATATTTCTGTAATCCAGTTTGAATCCATCAATTGGTGCAGACCTTTTGGTTTCTATAATATTGTATTCCTTTGTACAACTAATTTGTCAATTGGTTTTGTCTTTTTTTGGATGCTTAATTTCATTGCACATGCTTGTGTGTCTGTGAATGTCCTGGTTGTATATAATTTTGTTTGATAAGTATTTTGGCAATATGTTGTTTATTATATTATGTATCAATTAAATATCCCGTTGCCAAGTGGGGGAGTAGGTTGTATCCAAAATTACTATCCTCCTTATATTAGCTTAAATACTTGACATTTTAATTTAGTATTTTACGTATACCTGCGTAAATATATAAGTTACCCTTAATAATTGACTGAATAATTGGGATTTCTATAGTTCGGAAGCCCATAAGACAGAAAAATGCACGGGGTCGTCGGAAGACCCACTTGGTTACAGTTCGCTTTGTTTGGCATCTTGGCCTGTCCAGAGTTAAGGGTCTGAAATAGGGATGACTATAAAAACGTAATAGTTGTTAGTGTAGATTTTTAGGTTGGGAAAATTTTGAATACATTTTTTCATCGTGAATCTACACAAACATAAGTGCGTCAAAATAATACCAAAATTACGTTAAAAGGTGCGAAATTTTACACTCGTTATCAAACCATAATTCTTATCACAAATCTAGCATTTTATATGAGTCAATGTGACCACGAAAAACCTGACCTAGCCCAAGTTTTCGTTAGCTCCAAGAGATCAACAGTAAAATAATATTACGATTTTTATGAAATTTTACCGACGTTATTAAAGTAGGTTTATGTGGGTAATTCAATCAGTTACCTACTTTAATTTTATATTTAAGTTTTCGATCTATTTCTTTGGAAGACGTTGAGGTAGCGTCGTAAAGTAGAAATAATTTACGACCTCAAAATAAATGCAAATATGTGAAAATAGAAGGGCTAGGATATAGAGGTAAGATGTCCGATGAATAATTATTTATTTTATTGAAGAAGAAGATAATACTAATAAACCTAAACGAAACATGAAACAAAACATGACACTGATAAAAAAACGGTCACGATCAGGAATCGAACCCAGGATCTCTTGTCTTACTGGGCCATTATTAATTTATTTGTTTATAATTAACCTCACAAATGCCATTTACATACATAATTGTTGTTGAGAGCCATAGTATAATATAAAAAGAAGAAGAAAAGACAAAGTGAAAGATAAAAATTAAACGATTGTATAAGTAAACAAGACAAAAGAACAAAAAATGTACACTAGTCCAAAGCAAATGAAAGAAATGAAGAAGATACAAAACCAAAAACTTATTATGCTGTGACCTCGTTAAAATATGCACGGATAAAATGTTTATTTAATACAGCTTTATATTTCAGGGGTTTAAGAATACAGGGGCTTAACTATAAGTTTTGATTTAAGCTTTGTGATGTCTGTATAAATGTGTGTAAGTGCAAGCGAGATTCTATAAAAGGCGACGAATACTAGGATTGTCCCTCTTTTGTTACAAGCAGCTCCCCAATAAATATCAGTACAGGATCAAGTATCATTATTGTGTATGATCTTCACCCGCTACAATACTCCATACATCACAAGCTTGGTTTCGGTAATGCAATAATCATATTTATTAGTGACACGAAGCTCAATCTCGTACATACAGACTCGTAGATACAGTTGGGCATATCAGTTGGGCATACAGTTGGCTGTATGAGAACACCAATCTTTATTTGCGTGTATATTTACTATAGTTTATTCTAAAACGGACTGAAATGTTGTTTCTTGAGAAGTAAAGATGCAGAAGAGGATGATCATGGCGTTACTAGGTGTTTTATTAATTTCAGCCTGTTGGAAGAGGAAAAACGACAAAGTGCCATATGTCCTTAAAAATACAAACTGTTTGAATAACAACCAAACTCATGTTCAACATCTGATTTGGGTCTTTACTTAATTTTAACATTGCGTTTATCTCAAAACTATGTTTTTGTAAATTGGCTCCTGTAATCCTAAAATCCCGACTTAAATAGAGGCATATTAAAAACATCAGGTAACTTAGCATTAGAGTTGTCAATGGTGTAAAATCAATCTATAACAGACCATGGTATAATAATTGTAACAATAATACACACTAGGAAACCTTTATTTGATGGTAGGAAAATGAAAAAAAATCAACATTAATATTATAAAGGGCTTCCGTTTAATTATAATAAATATTTTCAGCATAATACGTTCTGCTGTATATTTTTTGCTTTAAAATGTTTTAACTTTATAGCAAGTATTTAACCTATTTTATGTAGCAGTAAAACAATCGAATGTTGAACTATGTCATCACAACATTTGGACACCCTTTTATTTGAGGAATATCAAGGTTAAGGCGATGCCCTACGTCGTGTAATATTTTAAATTGAGCCGCTATCAATAATAACCCTTACGTAGATGGCGATAAGGTTTAAATTCCCGCTTAACACCATCCGCCTGTTTTGATTTATGCAAGAAAAAACATGGCCAAAAAGTACCTTTTATTTTATTTTGTGGATGTTCAGGCATAAATATTTTTTTTTTCGATCATTTAATAAATAACTTAATTTTCCACATTATACAATAAAATCATAACCGAAACTGGGTTCGTAAGTAGGAGATTTTGAACTGTAAAGCAGTTTTCATAGGCCTTTACACAATTTTTTTCTGGGCTTATAAAAAGACTTATCTAAAAAATACTCGATTATTTCAAAGGCCAAGATGTATTCTACTTGCAGTATTTAATTAAAGCATCTGAAACATTTCTAGGCGACCAAATTTTCAAACCAAAAACACATGATTTTGCATTACTACGTATGGCATCGCCTTAATGCAAATGTTTTCACTTCGCGTAGTTGTTACATAATATACCCACTAGAAGACATAGACATTTTTCACGATTCTTTACTACCATAGACACAAAACTGATGTAAATATATTTTTAGCGTGATATAAAGGATTTTTCGGGTGTTATGAAGTGTTGCGCTACTTCCTTCTTTAGCTAATGTTTTGGACATCATTATAGTGTTCATCATCAGGGCAAATGTAAGATTATAATGTGTAATGCATCATATGTGCCCTGATAATGGACACTGAATTTTTGCTAAACGTTGGCTTAAGAAGGAGGTAGCCCAACACAGCTTTTGGCTGTAAAAATCTGAAATAAATTTTAAAAATGGTAAATTACAATTCGTGAGCATGTTATTTTTGATTTCAAAATTTCTTAAAACTTCTCCACACACTTTAAACTAAAATATCTTTTTTTAAATATACGTGAATAATATATATATAAATATATTTTTATTTATTTATTTTTTATTATTTTTATTATATAAGTACATTTTTGTTTATTTGTTACAATATATTATGATCAAATATTTCAAGACCCCTCTTCCATAGAAGCATTAGCTTGTGGCTGGAAATGGAGTTTACATTGTTTTATTACAGTATGTAGGTAATTAAAAAAAATTGATTTTAAACTTATTTGAAGAATGGAATGTTATTTAAGGAAACTAATTGAGATGAGTTATTCTTAAGATTAATTCAATTGGAAACATTTTTATTTTTTGTAAGTTTGTCTTTAAAATATTTTTTCACAGTGTTTATTATTTGGATGTTATCATTAATGTTTCTAATTTCTTCAGGTAGTCGATTGAAAAAAATTCTTGCCTGGTAAGTGTCATAATTTTGAGCAAAGGAAGTGTTTAATTTTGGGCATGGAAAAATATATTTAAGTCGAGTACGGTTTTCAGTTAGAAATTGATACTTGTCTTTTTCTTTTATGATTTGAATGAATGCATTTTTAGTATAAAGATCTTTAAATGAAGGCACTTGAAATTCTTCGAATAATCGATCCGTTGGGTAATCGGAAGGTTTTCTTAATATTATTTTAATTATTAACCTTTGTACCACTTCTATTGGAGTAAGGTTAGTTTTGTATGTGGATCCCCAACTAATGATACCATATTGTAGAGTTGATTGGACTAAGGATATATATATATATATATATATATATATATATATATATATATATATATATATATATATATATATATATATATATATATATATATTCTCATCGCAGACGAAATTATTAATTGAAAGATGTTTAATGAACATACATAATGGGTGCATACTTTATCACTTCTAATATAATGTATTGTGTATTTCTAAATAAATAAATAAGTTATGTTTTATCAGCCGTTCTTATCAAACAACTATTAAAGAAAAACAATTCGCCGATTTTTTTGGATCACGTACCTGCTACACATATTTGTAATACCTCCATATAATAATTGGTAACATTTTGATACATATGACAAGTTCTACATGTTAAGAAATATGGGTAGGTAGTCCATAAGTACCCACTAACGTGTTTAGAAAGCACCGACGTTTTCCTCAGTACCTACATTATATCTTGGGACGATGTTGAGTCAAATTTGTCACAAAGAGAGAGTGTTTTAGAAGGTAGGAAACTGAAAAGCAGAGTTTTATATTTGTGGGATACAATTGGCAAATTAAAATCTATTTGGTAATTTACTGATTCATCTTCCTTTTCCAACCGCCTATCCCCACCGAAAATAAGCCCATCTGGCAATAAAAAAACTGCATTTGTTTTAGGTACATCTTCTGAATAAGGATATCCACTTTACATCTGCCATCCGTGTGTTAGAAACTAGGGTGGTTTATTTTTTACGATACACTTTTCTTTTTATCGATAAAAAAAACTAAGCAGTAAAACTTCGAATCCATAAAGAACACGAAGTGTACACATACCCTCGTGCACAACATGAACACATAACGTAAAATGTGAACAACTTAACTGGAAACATTCCTGAACACTCTGTTTATTTGCCCTAGACCAAATAAAGAAAATGATAACAGAAATGCGGGCGCTGGAAAGTGACCTTTGATTATAAAAAGAAAGAATTTTGTGGGAATTCTTGAAAAATGTTTAATACATCATCCTTGGAATTTTTCAGCGTTCGTTGTGAACGCCATATTTTCCCTGTTTACTACGTAATAGTTTATATTTGTTGCGTGGTTGTGTTCGACAAAAATGGTAAATTCCCGGGTCAAAAACGCAAGACAATATTTGAAAAAATCCTAGTGCTATTATAAGCGAAAATGTTGCCTATACAATGATGGAGTATATACCAAGCAAAGCAATGGAATTTACGACGCATGGACGCGAATCCCACGTATTTGTCCATTTGGATCCTAACCGGTTCTAATAACTTAATAAAAAAGCATATTTATTTATTTTTTATTTGAAGAAAATCGGTTATTTAAAAATGCAATAAAGTGAATTACAAGTGGGACAAAAAAAAACAAGTTTCAAATTTAGGTGTACAATGTTAAGTCTTAAATAATAATATTTCACGTTTAAATACATTGTAAGACATGTGGAAAATATTCACATTTCCTGCGAGGCAGTTAATTAACCTAGTGATTCTTCCCAAGGGCATCACCATTGGTAAGTTAGTTCTGCATCTAGAATCAAAAGCCTGTATTGGCGGCCTCGCGCAAAATTATCCGGGACATAGAATCCTATTTTAACCAGAATGTCTGGTATTGATACTAAACCGTTTAGAAGATTATACGCCATCAGGAGTAATGCAACATCTCTTCTGGAACTAAGGCTGCATACACTAAGCATTTCCGAGATAAATGCTGTTGGAAACAGCCATGGGTAATAACCAAACTCTCTCATGTAGAGGTATCATAAAAACTTCTTTTGTATCTTCTCGACTATTAGTACATAGACAGGGTTTTCTAGCCCCCATATCTGAGATCCACTCTCGAGAATGCTACGAGAATACTACCCTTATCACTGATGAATAATTATACTGGTTAATTTCATCTTTACCTCACCCATGCAATATATGTAATATCATTAAACAGCTGAAAGATATTAAGATTTCAACAAGCAATATCAACACTTTCTACATTCAGCTTTGTTACTCATTAACTGCTTAAAGTCTTGTACATTAGGTTAGGTAGCGTCCGTAAGTTTACAGGAAACTTTTCTAAAATCGATAATGATTGAAATATTCTTTACGAAACTACCACTAGTAAACCCGGGGTTTAGATAGTATTTAAAACACAGATATACCTAAGAGCAAATGGATAACTTCGTTATGTTCTTTTACGATTTGACCCCACAGAAGTATTGATTCAGAGTAAAGAATACTTTTTTTTGTATTTCTTTGGCATTCACTATTTAACAATTTCTAGACATTTTTTGTTTTTTTAATGAGTTTTATTAATCACAATGTAGGTACATTTGTTACTTATAAATTTTATTAATTAGCGACCGGTTTCGACACGTTCGTGTCATTAACTAGCTATTTTAAAACTAAATTTTTAAGTGCAGAAATATGGGGTTTTATTTAGTTTGATCCTTTGCTGGGAAGGGATTTGAGGGAGGGGGAGGGGGTTGAGAAGGAAACGGAGGGAGGAGTCAACATAAAGGGGAACATTGTCAATAGAGGTGATTTGCAAGGTGATTAGAGGTGATTTTGCAAGGTCAATAGAGGTGATTTCAAACATTAATATAGTTAATAAAATAATCGCACCTTGCAAATCACCTCTATTGACAATGTTTCCCGTTATGTTGACTCCTCCCTCCGTTTCCTTCTCAACCCCCTCCCCCTCCCTCAAATCCCCTCCCACCAAAGAATCAAACTAAATAAAACCCCATATTTCTGCACTTAAAAAATTAGTTTTAAAATAGCTAGTTAATGACACGAACGTGTCGAAACCGGTCGCTAATTAATAAAATTTATAAGTAACAATGTACATTGTGAATAATAAAACTCATTAAAAAAACGAAAAATGTCTAGAAATTGTTACATAGTGAATGCCAAAGAAATACAAAAAATTGTAAACGCTAGTACAGCATACCAAGGCAAATATTATTTAAAACTTTACTGATGTGTCTATAACCGTAAATAATATACAAACCGTGTTTCTAAGATATGTTCAATGTACATACGCACGCATATATTCGTAAAAACTCCGAATCATTATGATTTTTTGGGCCGAACTGTCAAGAAAGTCCTTTTAGAGAGAATCTATTCGTCTTTTGCCAAGTTTTAAGGAACTTTAACTTTATAAGTGCTTTATGTACAAAAGCTCGCTGAAATTAGCAAAGTTTCGCTAATCATCAATCAGCTGGGCCCATCAAGATCGGCGGGAGGGAGGAGAGGTAGGGGGTAGTCTTTAACTTTGGCCCACGAACTATAAATAATACAAAATACCTACAAACTAATGCTGAAGATCATTCTGAAATGTTACATTTTTCTACTTCTAGTTTTGAAACGAACTTACAAATGAGAAAACTAGGAAACTGTTCAGTGTAAAAAACGTGAACATTTCTAAAGTAAAAACATTGTTTAGTACCCTCCCAATAAAATAGCACTTTTGTATTTCGCTCAATATTTTGTTTTATTTTAATATTGCCAAATAACTACTAAATTTTAATAGTTTATGATCTTTGACGATCAAATTGTTAAAAATAAACAATTACATTTTTTCACATGTAAATGCTCCTCGTTAACTGCGTTTCCCGATTCATATTTTGTTCAAATTGTGATAATGAATATCAGCGTGACAGTTAAATATATATCTTTTCTTTTCTAAAATGTAGGTTTTTCTAGAGTTTCGAGCAATCCTGCCAACGGCTACGCTGCCTCTTCCATACAAAATTAATTTTGGATTTGAGTCCAAAATACCCAACTAAACTAAATAATATTTTTTAAATCAAAATTTATAACAAATATCTAAATACAGATGTGATCTATTTTATGTATTTGCATTTCATCAAAGAATTCGGATATTTCATGATTTTGGCCCGGAAAATTTGTAGACAACTTTGGTATTTTTTTGTTCAATAATCTTGCCCGACTTAACCTTGTTAATATAATGAAATATAAAATTAAAAAGAAAACTTCGTACGAAAGGCAATATTTTGTGTCAATTTTTTTATTGGTTTGTGACACATTAGTGTTCCAACGTAAATCAGTCGTTTGAACTTAAAATTTAAGACCACCAAACTGTTTTTTAACCCTTTTAACTAAATATATCATCATATGATTATAATATGTTAGCAAAAATATTTTTATATAAATTTTTCATCAACTCACAAATAATTGCCAATGTTACCTAAAAATCATGAAAAATCGTTTTTTTTAAGTATTAAAAAAATAAATAAATAAAATAGCTCAAATCCATACTAGATACCTTATTGTTTTATGCAAGTTAGGCATTTTAAAAATTAATTTAGTTTCGTTAAGTATTTTGGCCTGCAATACAAAATTAAATATTGCATAAAAAAGGCCGTGCTGCCTTTTCTCTAAACATGAACTGTTCAAATGTCAAAAAATCATAATGGTGCTTAATCATCGTTTGAAAAAGGTGTAAGTCGGCGTTGTGAGAATCGAAAAACTTTGAACTAAATCGAACAACTTAAATTGGCCCATAACCAAACTTCTTAACCGTTGGGCCATCGACCTTAAAATAGAGTTTATTATGCTAAAAAAATGGGTATCAATCGAGAGATTGGCGTCATATATATATATACATTACCATATTATTCAATCAATACCATTCCTCAAAATATTAATATGGAAACATATAAAACGGTTTACTGCAGTTAAAAGCCAACAAATCCACCTAGATTTCACGGATTATCTTATATATTTAGGCTCTGTAAATTTGGCGCATTAAGGCAAGCGATCTCTCAAAAAGTTTTTGCACACTTGGCATAATATACCGAAAAACGCTCGAGTGGATCCAAATGCGTCGGAGTTTTCAAGGGGTCTTTCGACGTACTTATTTACCCCGCCGATCATAGATACACTCATGGACCAAGAGTTACACTTTTTGAGCTAATTCTCATGATGAACGTTTCCCTATAAAAACGCCCTCAGCACAGGAAGTTGGGACTTTGTTTAGTTACGCCTTCGCCCCCGAACACTTCCCACTGAAGAAAGGCTTCAGATATAAAACTTTCGGGTCCTCCATGCTAACAAAGACTTCTTCCTTCAAGGGCGGATCAAGTTATGAGAGAAAAAAAATACAGAATATAACACAGAAAAAGTTTTTTTTTTGCTATAGGAAGTTATAGGAATTTTTTTCAACGGTTAAGCATGAGAAATATTAGGAGTACCGAAAAATTGTTTTACTAGGCAATTTTATAAGGGGAAATTTTGAAGTAAGAACAAATTTAACCTTTTAATTTTTGAAGAAAATATTAGCGATTCCTAAAATTTGAAACAGAAAAATGAGAAAAAGATAGGTCACATGTAGAACTTGGACTCAGGACCCTTGGCACCGCTCTCTCAACTGATATAATGGGACCCCATCTTCTCCGATCATCGGTCAGGACCGGTGTGTTCATTGACTCAGGTGTAGTGTGTTCAATTCCTCGGCTGGCTAAGTCCTCCATCACAACACAAGTAACATTTTCAGCTTACTGTGGTGGTAGTAGGAGATTTTCAAATATTGTCAGGTTATTCGTAACTCGAGAATGTTTGTCTTTCTTTTAAAAAAATTAAATATTTAAATGTCTCATAATTCGAATAAGATCTGCCGACATTATCTTCATTTTCTCACCGCAACTTTTTATTGGCTGCTACCTGACAGTGTCTAAGATAAATATATCTTATTTTTATAATGTTCTATAATTGCTAATATTGTCTTCAATAATTAAATATTACAATTCGATGTTTTACTCAGTTATTAAAAAAAACCTTTTTACGTGAACGCACGCTAGTGGAACTATGGTATTCCCAATACGGTAATAAGGGTATGTTATGAAGCTGAAGGATTTGGTGAGAAAAAGGAGATATGAGAGAGAAATGTTGGAAAGTAGGCACCTGGCTTTTTAGATCTGGTCACTAAACTTGGCTAAAACCATATAAGGCAAAGTTTCGATTCTGAATGGTGATTTTTCACCAGGACGATATATCTATATATATAAGTATCTACTACTCCGATGATTGCAAATGGCAAAATAAGATGCTTATTTCATCTAAATGCGCGTTAAATGCAGAAACTCTTATTATAAACAAAATAAAACTGATAATAAACAGAAAAAGTATCATAATACTTAAAAACTGTAATGTTATTCGATGACATTTCCGCTGGCATGAAATTTAAGGACATATCAACTTTACCCTGAATTATAAAAAGATAAATTTGTAGAATTATGGAATTATTGTAACGGACCATATCCAAAATGATCTCAGAACACTTTCTAGTGTGCATATTCAGAAATCTGGACAAATCGGCAATTACCAAGCACTTAATGGCACGATATACGCATCACGGCTTGGTATATTTCAGCATATCGCTCGCCATAGACTAGTTTACAGGTTCACCCTCTACCAATTATTGCAGAAAGAGCCATTCTTTCAACATATCCAGATTAACCACCCCTGTTACGATAGCTTCAGCGAAAAAATACTCCGTACACTTGACATCGGGACACAGCGAAGAAAATGTTTAATGTTGTGTTCTACAAGTTCATGGGGATGCTTTGACCTCCAGATAAAAACATTATAGGTATTTACCATAACCAGAGATGTGCTTTATTTCAAATAAATCCATTTCAAATGGAAAATATCCATTTTGCATTTTAAATGCTTTTCTAAAAACCATTTTGCATTTTGCATTTTAAATGCTTTTCTCAATGCATTTTCCATTTTAAATGCTTTTTGCAACATTCTTCCTATTATATCCACTCATCTTTTTTCATAAGCCCAAAATATCAGTCGGTCCTCAACCTCGCTATGAGAGATAATTTACATTTGTCAAGTTGCTCCCTGGTAGGAGCCGAGTGATACCATTACAAAAAATACTGATTCAAATACTGAACATGGGGCCATGACGCTGTAATAATGTTAGATAGCAGTTTCTATGTTTTTATGTTGGCAAAATTAGTCCCGCGCAAATTTTTTGTGGTTTCATAATCTGTAGTCGTGGTGTTTTTGGATTTACCATCATGTAATATGTTTGTTCTACATTGATGTCCATTATTAAATGACAAAATTGTTTTAAAATTTTATAATTATTTTAATTGTTTGACCTGAGAAACCATTTTGCATTTTCAATGCATTTTGAAAATAGGTATTTTGCATTTTGCATTTGAAATGTTTTTCTAAAAACCATTTTGCATTTTGCATTTTCAAATTGAAAAGTTTTGACCCATTTCCATTTTGCATTTCAAATGGTTTTGGGTACCCATTTTGCACATCTCTGACCATAACTAAGTTGACTCATTACTGTACACCACGACAAGGTTAGATTACTTTCAATTTCATGAATGATTTGTTGTATATAGTCTAAATTAAACTGTTATAATATTCCATTGAAATTGGGTAATTAATTTTTGGACATCCTGTATTATCTAAAAACCGAAAGGCGTCATTGACAAAAACAAATAAATAACACTTTTGGCCGTGAAAATCTCAAATCAAAACCATCAAAATCTAAATAAAATATGGATTTTTCATAATATTTTCGTTAATGCTTCACAACATGGAGTGCTACATAAAGTTCGCGAATCACTTTCGTGCGTATGTAATATTATGTATTACTTTACCTCTCGTTGATGCGTTGAGGGTAAAAAGTGGCTTGAATCACCCTAGGGGGGAATTTATTAAGTGAAATGCATGATAGAACAGTGGAATGCCAGGCCATCTTATCAGCGCAAATGACTTGGGGATACAGTTTTTCAAAACTGTCTGAGAATTCACTCTTAGAACAGACAAATAAGAAAAACAGCAAAAAGGTATTGTTATATATTTTAAATTGGTTTTCAGTTCATAAAATTTGCACTGTTTTTTTATTAGTGTACTCTGACCCTCAAAATCACGGGATATTATAATTATTAAATTTGTAAAGCTGAGAGTATTTACTATAAAATATTAGCCCGTTCAAAACAAGAAATTTACCTTTTGAATGTTAGTTAACGTTTGTAAATTTGCAAAATTACTTATTTATTTATATATTTATTTTCGGGAAATCGACAGTTTACATTTAATCAGTTTGTTCATAAGTATTATATAATAAAATAAAACCAATTATGGATTTCCTCCTTGTGACTTTAACTGAGGCAGCATAATATGGAATAAGTTATTTAAATTTGTGAGAAAGGAATATGAATTAAAAAAATTATACAATACAAAAGATTATATAAAACGAAAAATTTACAAAACAATACATTTATAGCCATGAAGAGAGGTTGTAGAAAAAAATCAAATCATAATAGAGATATAAAAAATAGAGACATAAACATTATTCACAAGCCGTCAGAGAAATATTCTTTTATGGACCTCTTGTATTTGGTAAGTTCGCAACTGAAAATATCAACCCTTGGATAATACGCTATTATAATTATTGCATACTCTGTTCAGGCAAGAATTCTGCATAGAGTTCGTTTTGCTTTGATCAACCCTGGACAGGACACTGCAATGAAATGAAATGAATGCAATGAGTTTTTAAAAATTTAATAAACGTTATATTACTACTACATACTAACCGATTAAAAATGTAGCACCGCTTATAACGGAACTAATGAACGGGCCGCTAAAAATGTCCACTGGACCTAGTTCGTTGAAACCACGTGCATTGTTTCAGTAACCTATCTTCACTCTATTAATTATTCATCTTAACATCTGTCAAGCGTCGAAACAAAACAAATACACATATCAAATAATGAATTATTCATTCATAAAATAAGTTAAGTACCTATTTTATCGCTTGTCTGATAGTTCCAAATCTTCAAACAAAAGTTCATTAACTTTAATAATGTTACGCATTATACAGGAATATAAGTATTTTTTTTTAAATTGTAAGTTTATATCGAAAAAAAAAATATACATCCAGAGTATCTAGACTCTAGTTATTGTCTCACAAAATTAAGATAAAATGTGACGAAACAGTCTTCTATTTACTTTAAGTTCTTAATTCAAACGTTGTTCACGTATGACAAAGATAGACATAAAAAAATATATGTGTATGAATGAAATAAATGATAGTCCCATAGTAACAAAAGTTGCGGCGAATACTACCTTACGGTCGAGTAGAATTACAAGCATGGGCGCCCGACAGATTTTGAGGAGTCAAGTGATCAATTCAGTGCAGTGCCGTAATAGAGCAACGAAAGTTGGCAAATGGCAGCGATTGTTATTGATAGTCATTTTTACTGCTGATTTGATTGTTATTCTATCGCAAGCATATAAATAAACATTGTTTATTTGTTTATCAGGTACAAAAAATACAATTACAGATTTATGAAGCTTTCACTATCCAACTGGAGAGGTTTCGTGTTTTAAGACAATCAAATTCATATGTTTAGTTAGTATTAAGTGGGTAATGTAACACGAATACATAACAATAAATTCATTACACTGTGGAAATTACTTTCATGTTTACAATATAAAAAATAAGTTAGGTAAGCTTCTTAATTTTTTCACTCTTTCTATGATGTTTAATAATAAACGTATAAGAATTATTAATTTAACTAATTTAAGACGTGTTTATAGTCCATATTTTTTGACAATAAAAGTATATAAATTTGTTAAGTGGTTTAAAACAAATTTATATATTTTTATTGTAAATTATGATGATCCACAGAGAAAACGCTTTTTACAAATACATATTATTTGAGTTTGTGATGTGAGGTGGGAATTTTAGGTCTATTGGCCAAAAATATTAAATAATTATATAAACGTACTAAACATTTGTTGTTTTTCTGTAAGTTAGCATATGTTCGCTCTCGACTCTCACTCTCAAGTCCAGAAGTCAATTTTTAACCAATTTACGCAGAATGCGTGAACTTTTAGATTTCTATGTATCGGGTATGAGGTAAAATATTTTAGGCCCTAATTAAGACTATTGTAAGTATAATTTTGTAGTTAGACTATTTTAATCCGTAATGTTTAGTTGGCGACACATAAAATTGTAGGATGGAAAACAACTGTATTTTTTTTAAATAATCGAAAAATAAGCAATTTGCGAGTATTTCAGTTCAGTTTCAGTGCCGGCAACCCGGGCGTTTATTTAAGGTTGGTTCTGTACAGATGTTTTTTTTTCATTACCCTCCTCACTAGACATAGTCTGTTCTGAGGCTGGTAATTAACAAAAGAAAAGTTATTCGTTGGCTTTTCTAGTGTTTACCGAATAATTTAAAACTTTCTCATCACCCTCCAGGGCATTTCGACACCTTTTGAAGGCAATTTAGTTAGAAGTAGAACACGACCTTACGCGACGCGTGACAGCTTAGTACTAAAACTTCGAAATCGAAAACACTACAATTGACATACTTTTTGCTTGCCACTTTGAGATTTCTATAGCGTGTCTTTATATATTGTAACGTCATTGCTTATTTCTTATTTATTAATATCAGTGTTTTAACAGCACATTAAAACATGGCGTGTGACGGGGTAACCAATAATAACGGTTGTATCAGATATCCACTTTAATATATTGCTCTCGTCTGAAATATTAAAATTATTTATTTAATGAAAATATATCAATCACTCCAAATTAATTAACCACTTTATGTGTATTCATAATAATAATTATTAAGTGTTCATAATGGCTCTATTATTCATTGGATTAATTAATGTATTGCATTTTTTCATTACCTATAACAAATGTATTATCATTTATAACCTGGGCTTAGGTTAAGATATTTTATAATACGGAGGTTTCTCATAAAATGTCTGGATTTAGAACCAATTGTTCAGACTTCACGACCCTGTCAGAACTTTGGTCTTTGTGTGCGTCCTGAAAAGGAAAGCAATATTTTACAATGTGGTCACTACGTCATTTCAGTAAATTATTTACATCCGAGAAAACACATTATTTTTCTTCGCACAATCTTTGTTTTCTTGGTTATTGTTGTCGTTTTATTTTATTATTATATTACACCTAACAAAAGTGTTCCTGTTCGTACAGTGTAAAGACAAGGGAAATATATCGCCACCCGGTTGGGAAGCGTTGTGAGATGGGTCAAAGAAGGGGATATAGAAAGAGATTCATTACAAACGGGTCTTGAAGAGGACTGGATCATATGAAGAAGGAAAAGCGGATGCCGGTAACTCGTTCGATTAGGTACACAAAACGAGTCGAATAAACGACACGTTCTCGTGAAGCCAATACCAGCTCTCCACACTGTTCCGCTCATGCTCGTCGAGCTTGAAGTACATTCGCCGATGCAGAGGGAATCAAAGCTGCTAGCTCTTTCGAGCAGGCTCTATTGAAATACCTGTAAAACAGACTCATGTCAACATTGCATCTGTGCATCAGAGATGGCAATCGGCTTGTTTAAAATAACACGAACCACCCTCATTCGCATATGAATTTCTCAGGTATGTTGGTGCTCCAGCCCAGAGTTGGCCCTGAAATTCAATATATTTGTGGACATACCTGATATTTTTTCAGCGCTAGCAGCTGGTCACTATTGAAAAATCTGCAAGACCTATTTACTTGGGTTTCTATAGAGCTCTGCAAATTATCACCTCGACGTGGGCTTCACTAGCAGAAAACGTATTTTATCGAATAGTTTTTTTATCCCAAAAAAATGTTCAACAATATCAAGAAAATAAAGTTTAAAAACCGGAATCATTGGTCTCGATTCACTATATTAAACAAAGATTTTTCATCTAGTATATCCATTACCAACGGAAAGCAGGCGCTATTCCTCTCAAATATCTCAATAAAGAAGGCGATTCCTTCACCGAATGAAAATCGAAAAAATATGTATTGAAAAAATCACCCTCTTATGGAGTAGTAAAATCGCGACCCTCTGATATAATATTAAAGTAACGAGTATCTGTAGGGTGTGACTACTAACCATCCATCTCCCTCCCTCCCTCCTCATTTCTCACCTCAGTTTTCTCTCTATACCTTTCACACACTCCCTTTGTCTACGGGAGGGCAACTGACCTAGAAGTAGGGTGAATATTATTTCTTGACACGGAAATGGGAAGTAAGAGCGTAATATTACTTTCAAGATGTTTTGAAAGAGAAGTCAATGTTTTCTCACTAAATATCCCAATGTTTCCGGCTTCAGATATTATTTTGATTTATATCAAACGGGTTAAATAAAAATTTACATTATTATTAGTAAAATAAAACCATGTAGGTGCGCCCATATTATTTTGAATGAGGACATCCGAAAATAATGCCTGGCCGATGTAAGCGTAATAATTAAGGCGATGCACTACGTCGTGTATTATTTTAAATTGAGCTGCTATCAATAACAACTCTTACGTAGATGGCGACAAGGTTTAAATTCCCGCTTAACACCATCCGCCTGTTTTGATTTAAGCAAGAAAAAAACATGGCCAAAAAGTGCCTTTTATTTTATTTTGTGGATATTCAGGCATAAATATTTAATTTTTTTTCGATCATTTTATAAATAACTTAATTTACCACATTATAAAATAAAATTATAACCAAAAATGGGTTCGTAAGTAGGAGATTTTGAACTTTAAAGCAGTTTTCATAAGCCTTTACATTATTTTTTTCTTTGCTTATAAAAAGACTTATCTAAAAATACTCGATTATTTCAAAGGCCAAGATGTATTCTACTCGCTGTATTTAATTAAAGTATCTGAAACATTTCTAGGCGACCAAATTTTCAAACCAAAAACACATGATTTTGCATTACTACGTATGGCATCGCCTTAATAACATTTTTGATAGAGAAAGGGTTGTCAGGAGATTGAGAACGGAATACCCCAGAAAATTATAATACGATTGCGAATCAAATGCTTGATTCTGAAAATGATAATAGTCTGTTTAAAAGCGTCCATAAACAAACAAGACATAATATTGCTTATTTCCAAACAATTGTTTTGCTCAGTAATAGTCTTGTTGGTCAAGGTGTTGGCCTTCAATAATGATGTTTATCGCATGAGTGCCCAAACGCGTTAAAATGCATCAAAAATAAGACAAAATCTAGCAATAGTTCCACGAAACTTACGGAAGTAAAATCGCGAAATTTTTAATCACGATCATTACATTATTATCACATTATGACGGTTTTGGTAGCTGTTAGGTGGTAGATAGAGACGCACATAATGTGTCAGAGCGAATAATAAAATATTTGGTTTGACTGAGGATCGAACCATCCTACCCAAGAACTGGAGTCGATAACTCAACCAAACTCGTCAAATGCCGATCGAGTAGGACCGAAAATTTACATTGTAATGTCATCTGATTTCAGAGAAATGCGTATATAACCGCGTGTTTGTATGTCACCAAAATAATGTAAAAGGTTGAAAGAATGCATTGTCATCGAACGATGTTTTTAAAAATATGCCTCTTGCCTTTTCACAATATAGAGAATTAAAAAAAAAAAAAAACAAGAAAATAATGACACAACTGATCAAATATAGGATTGTCCCGATTAAAACGGGACGTATGGTCAACCAAGCTGGAAAGCTATCATCTACTGATGCCATCTTATGACGCCATCGTTTCCATCCATTACTCAGCCGACTTGTTAAAAAAAGGCATTTCAGCGAAGGTTTCTTTGACTAACTCACATAAAAGACACCCCGTAACCCGGACATGTAAACCCTTTTGTCCACTTTTTCATGTTTAAACACTGTTTTTTTGTCTACAAAAACTGGGTTTGAACGCAGTATTGAGTTATAACATGCTTCAAACTGAACTAATAAAATCATCACACCATTTCACATTTCACCTGCAGTTTACAGAAACGATAAGGCACACCACAAAACTCTGTCCCAAAACACATACATAGGCAAATATAAAAATTATTCTCAAACGTAAACAAAAATAGGTACTATTTTGCTATTCCGAATCTTTCAAATCAAAGATTTATTGTGCAGATCATTTCAATAAGTCTTATTTAATATAAGCTTGATCCGCTTATTTTGCGTCATACGCGCCAGGCTATCTACCTACTGTCTTTTTAAATGATCAATTTGAATTTCACTTTTGTTTTTTGTAATATGTGAATGCAAATCTAAGAAATGAAATGAATCCACTTCCTGACATTCGATCATGCTGAAATTTGGCAGAGAAACTCGCTGTCGATGACAATGCATTCTATGGTGGCAATCACGCGCTATTACGCGGACATTTACGCATTTCTCTGAATTTAGATGACACGACAGCAGTTAATATACTAAATAAATGTCAGTCCTATCCAATGTTGGTAGAGTTTTTGACTCTAGTTCCCGGAAAGGAAGGTTCAATCATCAGACAAACCCTTTCTTTCTTACGTATATAGTATTAAAACTTTGATTTTGTGGGTTAATTTTTAATACAGTTTGATCATACCGTTTTGTCTTGCTGCAACGTCCCCGACTTTTTCTTCCATATTCTTCTAAAACTCCGTCCACTTAACGCGTCCGATCACACCTCTTACTGTGTTTTAATCGGAGTGATTATTGTATTTTTATTTTCTTGGAACGCGTGTAAATTTTTTATTCTCTTTATCGCAGGAAGGGTACAAACCATGTATTCCGAAATGGAAAAAAACTTCCAATCCTTTTATCATTTCCGCATACTAAAATAAATATTTCTCGGGACTGTTTAACGTCTCGTAGAGACGGTCTTATAAGTAATGTAGTGTAACTGAGGACTTCATAATACTTATACATTGGTTATGAATCATGTTTATATTTTTAATTAAATGGTGGTGGATGCAAAGTGGGTTATTTTATTTCATGGTATGACTCCCACCATTATTATTACAACAACGATTTTTGTGTAATCGTTCTAGACATGTTTTATTTAAAATAAAGATATACGGTCGGTGGCCGAGTTGACATCGCGCTTGGGTCCCACTTGGGCGTAGTGTGTTCAATTCCTCGGCTGGCTAAGTCCTCCATCACAACACAAGCAACATTTTCAGCTTTCTGTGGTGGTAGTAGGAGATTTTAAAATATTGTGAGGTTATTCGTAACTCGGAAATGTTTGTCTTTCTTTAAAAAAAAAAATGGTTCCTTCCAAAAAACCTTTTAGAATAATTTACCATTGAAGATATTAAGTAGGTATTAGATGGGTTTCATGAAGGTGCCATGACATTCACAATTTGTCAGAACAAGAGTTTTCGTTGATATATTTATAACCGAAAAGATTTTTGGTTTTTTAAAATTTCAACTTTCGGAGTGGACAAAGCACTGTAGAGATTAATTCCTTTTGTTTTGTTATTTACAAAAACATACTTTAATCGATTCAAAGTCGAATCTACGAAGGTTAGCATTTTATTTTATTTTTCAATACTATTATAAAGAAACTAACCATAACACCATTTACCGCACAATTTGGTAGGCGGGCTTGGGTACCGCTGCCCCGGTAATCATTTATTGAATAACCAAAAGCTTTGCCATAGGTTACCCCAAGTGGTTCGCTACGTTTGGTGATTTAGCAGGGGTGTCTGCATTCATCGGGTGAGGTGAGTTCAGGATGCGTCTGCCCATCAGCTATGTGGCGTGCCAGATCGGTAGAGGCTGGTTTAGGGATATCGCTCGATCTCTCCATCAGGTCTCTGGATGCATCGCCCTGCACCGCGGTGGGAGGGATATATTCATACGTCCGTCTGTAATAAAAGGGTAGGCAGAGAGGGCGATCCGCATAACAACTCAATCTTGCCATACATTCATTTCCTCATGCATCCATATATCGTCTCATACATAACCTTTTGTTATTCTAACTCTTGACATGGCCAAACTCAAGTGTTTGGTTTTCTTTGTTCTTCCTCGGGCATCCCCAACTTCATCTACCATCGCATTTGCGACATATCCATATTCTTCTTACATTCCGTTCTTCGTTCATTTGCTCTACATGCCCAAACAATCTAAGCATCCCTTTCTTAAGGAGATATAAGACACAAACAAGGGGTTTGCTCGACGCTCACATTTTAATTATTTCTGATGTACGTATTGCTACAACCTAATATGATTATAAAGAAATTCCTAAGGATGTAAGTTATTTATATTTAAGATTACTAAAAATAGGAGCTTAAAATATATAAAACAAAACGGTTCGAACATTTTATAAAAGCTTTTTCAACTATAAAATTAGCGGTTATCATCAGATTTTATTTTTCTAGAAGATGGATTATTAATTTCACTAGATATCCCTGTAAAAATATTTGAGATTTTAGTAAGATGTTCAGAAATAATTCAAATAAACCCCACGGAAAGATCCATTTTCTAGAATGCTGGGGCAAAGTTGACCGAATATGTTTTTATACAACATCATCACTTATGACTTTAAGATTCCCACTTTATTTTAGAGAATTTATATGGCAAAGTCTGTCCAATATGCACTTACGTCGTTAAGGTTCTGGCTTTATTTTAGGGTAATACTTTGTGGTTTTTCAATCTATATAGATAAATACGTGATTCTTCGTTTGTGCATAATCTTAAATCTCGGAGAGTTCTTAACCGATTGCTTTGAAATTTTGACACAATGTTGCATTCGAATACGTGTGTATTTTATATTTGTCTTTATTATAAATATTTCCACGTAATATATATATATATATACACAGATCGTGTAATTTATTACAGTAGACTATTCAACAGTTGTGACGTACTAGATGTACGCCAATTACACGTTAAAACACTACAAAACTACATATTTGACCAACATAAACAAAAATTCACCAACAGACCAGTTAGACAAGCGTACAAAGAAAACATAAAAACTCCGACGGTAAATACAAGCTTTAGACAAATACACTATAAATACTATGCTATAAAAACATTCAACAGTTTAAAACTTGAAAATAAAATTAAGAAAAAGAAAAATAAATTCAGACACAAAATTACAAAATGGATTAAAGAACAAAAAAGACAATATTACCAAAATTTCTTAATATAAAATATTTAACTTTATTTCTTTTATTTTACTTCAACTTTAAATCTTTGTTTTTTCAAAACGTATTAAGTGTATTTTCTAAAAAATGGATGCCTTAGCACGCGTAATCCACCCAGTGAGGCCAACATTACTGGATAACTCTGAAATGAAAAATATTTTACCAAAATAAATATTACATGGATGTCACTTGCAACAGGTAAAAGCACATTTCTTTTTAAAACAGCGCCATCTGTTGGACGTAAAAGCAACACGGGATATTGTTTCCCTAACTGCGCAGTGCACAGACAAACTGAGCTACAGCAACGCGTGGCGGGATAGAGTTAGTATAAAATCACTTATTACCACTTTCTTTACAAATAATTACATATAAAGTAATGTTGTACCAACTTAAATTATTTTATTTTCATATATTTTCTGTCTCTAAGCAGTGAGCGTTTTCTTTCGCTTATCGAAGTTTGGTTATCATGAGAAAATCTCAACCCTACAGAACCAGCCCGGAATATTTCCTGAACCATTCTCAGTTCGCAAGGTTATTTCTACCATCAGCTAAGGTGCTTTGAAAAAACAATTGTCCTGGGAACAAACAAAGATTCTAAAGCTTTAGAGCATGCATGTAAAGTGCATTTATGTAATGAACGCGTCAAACCAACACTATCGTTGGCAGAACTTCTAAGCTTTACTCGGAATTATAACTCACAGTCTATCGATTGTTTGTAATCAAATTAAGGGTGGAGCTTCCGGAAAATTGAAGGAGCCACCCTAACTGCGGCATCGCCCCCCATGTAACGCCACAGTGTTATATCAGGGGCTGAGAAGCGGGTAGGGATGGTAATTACCCGGAGTAGACGATATGGCTGTAGACACTATTGGGGAGGTACTCTATCACGCGAATGATGTGCACGGAATAAGAAGTCTGAAATGTAACAATAATAGTAGATCCTGTCTGGCACATTATATAACAAATATTATTATTGTCCCCATACAGTATTGCATGTAGTATGTAAATATTGCAATAGAGCCAATAACGCTCATTCCCTTTTTATGTGCATACCGCATAACAGTCCCAATTGCTCCCGACTGTCTGAAATCAGTGAGATTATGGCGTCCGTAATTGGGGAATTTGTGAGGCTGAAGGTAGTGGAGAGGTGTAATCAATGAGCAACAAGAAGGTGGGGAGTACCTGACTATTCAGATCTGGTCACCAAATACGGCTAAAGCCATTTCTAGCAACGTTTCAATTCTGATTTATGGTCTTACACCAGAGCGATAATGACAGTATCTTCCACTCTGGAAAGAGCAGAAATAACTATATATTTTTCTAAATTGATAATTTGTGCAATAAGAAAAATTGTTTAAATAAGAATTTATTCAATTAATACTACGATTAAAAAAATAACCTTTTTTGTGTGGTTTTGATTTTGGACACATGGTTTTTGATTTTGATTTTGTACACTTGGATACGCTGGACAATTTTTGTAACATTTTAATTTTTGGAAATTAGAAATACTTTGGTAAGTTTTTAGATTCTCACGGCCAAAAGCATTTTTGTTGTTTGTTTTTGGGGTGTTATGCCGTGTTGCGCTAACTCCTTCTTTAGCCGACGTTTCGGACAGCGTTGCAGTGTCCATCATCAGGGCAGATCTGGTAGATCCGAAGAACAACGCTGCAACGCTGTCCGAAACGTCGGCTAAAGAAGGAGTTAGCGCAACACGGCATAACACCCCCAAAACAAACAACAAAAATAGAAATGCTTTGTTTAATAGACTTCACCAGATTTTTTCTTGGATTATTATTATGAATAACCCCCAAAGATCTACTGTGTAAAAGATTTAATTCAAATTATAACTATCTGAAGATGGCAGTTATAAGGTGAAATCAGTCCGCTTATTAATAAAAATAAGTGAAAAAAAGTTATAAAGATATTAATTTAATTTAAAGTGTTTAGTAAAAAATGTCAAATAGCAATACGATAATTTGTATTTATTAATTAACCTTTCAGGTTTTAAAATATTTTTACCTACAAGTCCCAATGACAGTAAAATATCATGGAATTTCAGAATGCTTCCTAGGTATCTAAAATGTGTTATTTTTGAAGTTGTCGTAAAAATAAATACTATTTTAGATACTAGATAAAATTATCTTTGCAATAAAAATAGATTAAATTTTAACTAAAAACTTACCGGGACATTTTGAATCGATACGTCCATAATTTTGAAAAAAAAAATATATAGAAAATATTTTTTTTGTACGTAATTAATGAGAAAACCGTCACATCATTTTAAATGCCGTAAACGGCATTGTATAAAAAATATTACAAAATCAACTGGTTATGAAATGATTCCACCAATTTGTACTCATGCACTTTTTGGATTTTATCCATATAATCATGTATGTATAAATATTTGAGAACTGATACAAACAATTCTTTATCTTCCCAACGTCAAACGTAACTATGGAACGTATTGCCTTTATGTCCTCGATAATTTCACCAGAGTTAGGCAAGACAGATTTTTTATTTTTCTAAGAGACTGGACCAACTTAGCGATGATCCTGCATTTGGGGAGAATGACTACACTCTTAAAAAACCTATTTTTTTGAAGTAGACTTAAGATTTTAAATAAATATTTTTTAACACAATGCTACATCTAACTCTCGTAATTTTTTTTATATTAGCTCCACACTATGTCGTCTCAGGGGATTCTGTGCGGAGGGTTTTTTAATGGAAAGGATGGAGAGGAAGTTCTGGGAAGGAAAACGGTATGAGGGGTGGGTAGGAATCTAGGGATCAGTTTGCCCATGAGGCATTTAATTGAGAAAGTCTTGCTGTGGGTCAAAAGGTCTCCCTCAACTAGTCTCTCCCTATCCGGCTCGCCATGCTGTGTGTGGGCAGATGCATCCAAGACTTAGACCAGAGGTTCCCAAAGTGGTCTATATGGACCCCCAGGGGTCGATATCGGCTCGCTGGGGGTCTATGTCAGCGAGAAAAAAACTTGGGGGTCCACGAGATTCAAATGGGGGTTCATACGAGCGGACCCCCATTTACCTCAACTCAATATTTAGGAGTTCCGTAAATAACACATTACACCTAACACAAATAACACAGTTTACGTAATACTAATAATATACTGAGAAATTACTTATTTGATATTTGTATGTTTATATATCGTCAAGTTGTTTATCGAGGTATATAAATAGAGTCTACTTTCCTTTTTTTGTCAGAATTAATATATTGAAACAAAAAATTACGAGTTTTCCTAGTTCCCCAACTAGTTTTGACGTTCAACACTTAGATGTACTTCACACAGACTTCAAAACTATGTTTGAGGACATTTAACTGTGGAAATGGAATGTTGAAGAATCGGATATCATATGACAAGAAGAACTGATCGGAATAAGCGCTAACAAAGAACTTAAGGGGCAGTTCTATAGGGCCATCTACAGAAAGAAATTCCCGTTGCTTATCCTGCTCCATTTTCATTTGGTGTAATACGTCACAAGGGCGCCCCTGTCTGCACAATGCAAAAACAGAGCAACTATATCGCCACCCGGTTGTAGGGAATTTTTTTACGAATAAAATAAATGATTATCACATGGGACGTTAATATTTTTAGGAAAATTCAATATTCAGCAGGCTAGGGGGTCTACGGAAAAAAAATTGGCAAGTGGTCTACGGGGCAAAAAAGTTTGGGAACCTCTGACTTAGACAAACCTCACTTGAAAACGTAGCGAACCACTTGGTTTGACCTGTGGCAGAGGTGTTGGTTATCCAATAAATGGATTCCGGGGCGTCGGGACTCATAATACTCCGCCTCCCAAATTGAAATGAAATTTAATATTATCTATTGAAAATTTTGATTAATATTATTCGATTACTTATTTTCACAACTTATTTCATTTTTACCACAACTATATTCACGCGGCAACTGACAAAATATTCATTTTCTGCTGTTTCAGTTCAAATCAATTGTTATGTTTCCAGCAAAAGTAATTCATTGAAAAATATCGCAAATAACAAACTCTAAATACGGGTTTTTCTTACACAGGTAGAATTATCTTTATGCCGTATCTACCCAAAACAACAACAATATATTTAAATAGATTTTCCAATTCCATAACGTAATAACAAAACATGTATTGGACATAATACATAGAAATGAAAAAGGAAATCGTGTTCCGAAATATCTCTAAGCTCTTTCAGCATGGTTATTTTTGCCCCTTGTCCAATTTCCCAAAAATATATACCTGTCACATTAAGTCCTCTCTTTCGTGCGATATCTGCCTACGTCCATCGTACCCCTGTGAACTATTATTTGCCCACGTATCTTCGCATGACTTTATAATAATTATATTTTGTTTTGTATTTTGGAAGTGTCGCCGATAAGCAACAGTAATGCCGGGTCACCGCGTATATAATTCCATTATGCTTATCTTACTCAAAAAAGGCAAGTTTTTATTAAATTCATAAATAACTAGAGATGGAGCAGAGGCTTGTAATTTGTTAGGTGAGCCCTTCATTTGAAAGCCTTCCTTTGTCAGCCTATATAATGACCAGATCACAAGCTCTTCTGCGATGAGGAAAATGGATGCATGTCAATGGTTAACCATTTACCATGACGTTAACCATACATTATACAAACGGAAAATTGTGTCAGCATTTAAAATAAATTGTGGTTAACAACATTGGTTTGCGTTAATCTAATAACGATTTAAACTAGGCAGATCAAAGATAGCAATTTTTTTATTTATTTTATTTTGTTATTTATGTTTTTGTTTATTAATCTACACAACAGATAGATAACAAAAATACACACATAAATAATAAATAATAAATGCCATCCGTCCAATAACGGTGTACAAAAATATGTAAACATGACAAAAAGCACGACGTTGAGACAAGTGTTGTTGTATGTTGGTTCTTTGGAAACGAAAATGTAAAGTTCCGGAATTTCTTTGTAATGATTGATATCGATTATGATAGCCAATAGGGAAGAAGTATATTGTTATTTGTAATTTCCGGAAATAAATTTCTTTTTATTTTTATTACGAAATTCATTTAACGTTTATAATTTGAAATATTATAGGCGTTTTTCATAGTCGGTAGGCAGTGTGAACGAGTGAATAGAATAGTGTGATCGCTCTTGGATAAAATAGTTTTTTCTAGTGAGACTCCCAGAGTTAGTTGGACCAACACACGCCGTTTTTCACCAACAAAAGACTTCTGGATTTTAGAATATTATACTCTTCTCTTCTTGAAAATGGGTGGCTACGTATTTTCCGTCTGAATAATAATTGAAACGCTCAAAAATCACTTTTGAATCTGAAGCTTACAGAAAATTTGATGTAAGTTAGATACTTCTCAATGTGCTCAGGGTGGTAAAACCGACTAGAAAGCGAGATGAAGCTCTTGCATGGAACAACGACAAAACTAAGAGCGGTATTACTGCTTCAATTCTCACTAAAATTTACAAAGGATCAATAGAAAATGATGATCAATTTTTAATTTGTTACATGTTTTTTAGTGTATATTTTATCACATCACTGTTTCACATCTAACAGGCGTCACGTGACGGCTATACATTTTTTGGCACCAAATACGTCGTCATCTTCGATACCGTGGTGGCCAATCCAGTGGATTTTATACCGCTGGCTAGATCGGTCGTACTGCTGATATAATCTAACGCGAGGGTTGTTATTTCAGCCAGCAATGTTAAATAACGCCTCCTGATGGATTGAGTAATATTGAAAAGTTTTTTTTGGAATTTTAAT
The DNA here is from genome assembly GCF_061612785.1 of Hesperophylax consimilis. Classification (NCBI taxonomy): domain Eukaryota; kingdom Metazoa; phylum Arthropoda; class Insecta; order Trichoptera; family Limnephilidae; genus Hesperophylax; species Hesperophylax consimilis. The sequence goes on from NC_142850.1 coordinate 8,455,540, forward strand.
TTAAATTCCAGACATTTTAGATGGGATTTAGAATCAGCTAGGCACAAAAGTGTTTGTTAAACCTAACTCAATACTTTTTACAGGTTATTTTAATATTTTTTTAGTAAATATCACATTGAGTATCTAAAATATTTCACTTGATTTGTTATAAAAATAATTTTCCAGCGAAGACCGTAAAATTCAATTTGCTTGTAATCAAGTTGGTTTTATTGAAAAAATAATTTGAATGTTTAAATTCAAACTCCACTGAATTCTTACTAATCTCAACCAAAATCATATAAAATCTTCAAAAGTCTATGAATTCTGATCTAATGTCTTCTTAAAAAAAAACAATAAGATGTTGTTTCAAAGAATAGGTTGACTCGTAAGATTTATCGGTTTTTTTTGCGACAGTACCGAGAAAAGAAAAAAAAATTCTTTTCATCTCCTTTTAACGCCGTACGGTATTAATAAAAAAATTGCGAAAATTATTTGGACGTTTTAACGTTGATTTACAAGTTCCACAAAGGTTCTAAGGTTCTAAGTTCGACTATTATATAATTACAGGCCAGGGGCTTCACAAAACTGAAATAATAACAGAACTTGAATAGAAACTTTAAAATCAACCTTAAAATTTGATGAATTGTTCAAATTCTGTGAAACAACTAGTGTATTTTAGTGGTATTATTTAGTAACAGATCAACGCTGCATTTTAGGCTTTGAATCAGTGTGTAGCATTTACGGATATAATACTATTATCGGTCAGTTAACATTACAAAAGTGATTAGTAAAAAGTTTTTTGACCTCTACCGCTTTAATTGATGTCTCTTTTTTATGCTAATAGTTTTACACCTCGGAACCATTGGATTTATTCAGAAGTAGAATCAAGCTACCAGAACGCGTTTCCAAAGTTAAATGTGTGAAAAAAGTGATAAGTTAACACTAATTAACTAATTAGGTATAACTAATTCGTAAGTCGATTTCACAATTGGTACATCCCGGTGGCTTTCTCAATTCCAACAAAACAGAATAATGTTTTTCAATTTTCTTTAGAGCAATTATTTATTTCTGTATAAACATTACCTGTACAGTCAAGCTTTTCACCAAAGGAGAGCTTTTCATAAAATAAAACAACCTTTTCTCCCTTCAACGAAACAGGGCGTTAAAATAACCAGATTTGCATGCTGTTTGTGAAATGTGAAATAGCTACTGGAGTACATGAACGAAGGGCGCGCGGTCTGAATTGGGGTGAAAGTCAGGGAGTTACTGTACTTATTCAATGGAGGGGGTTGTTATATTAACCATGCCCTTTCATCAAAACCATAAGGATTACGTTTTTTTTTCCTGAAAATGTATACAACCCTAGTGTAATTTGAAAATTTACGGTATTAGGTATATTTCTATCTTGGTAGGAAAACAAGTCCAGGATTTTCGATATTCGGTTTTTACGTACCATTTGCAGCATTAAAATTCTGTTTTTTTTTTCATTTAAATTATTATAATTTTATTTGTATTAATATACCCATCAATTCAATATTAAATCATTTGAAGATTGTACTAATTCATCTTAACTAAACATGAATCGGAAAATAATATTAAAATAACGGTGACAACACCTCTATCTACTCGGCTGTCGTGACCTGATTATTATTATAACGTGATTAGGTTATAATTGCCGAATGGTTGTATGCGTTATTTCGGTAAAACAGAGATTATGGGTTCAATTCCCAGTTGTGACCGTTTCCCTTTGTTGACAGTGTTTTGTTCCATTTCATGTTTTGTTTAGATTTATTAGTATCATCTTATTTTTCAATTATTACATATTAAAAGTATTTGTAAAATACAGAAAAAACTTTAAAATTATTGGTCAGAGTGAAAAACCCTAATTTTTGAGATTACTGGTTTAACTAAGAAATAAATCCTTTGGTTTAACACAATAATATAATTTTTTTTTCTTGCGATCATACATAAAGATAGTTGCCAATAAAAATGTGCGGTGAAAAAATGAAGACAATGTTGGTAGTTCTTATTCGAAGTATGACACAGTTAAAAGTGAACGAGGGGGATAGGGTGCCATTAGCTCAGTTGGTAGAGCGGTGTCCCGGAAAGACAAGGGTCCTGGGTTCGTGTCCTAGATGTGACCGTATCCTTTTCTGATTTTTCTCTTTCAGATTTTCGTTTAGAAATCGCTAATATTGTCTTCAATAATTAAATATTACAATTTGAGGTTTTACTCAATAAAGTTATTCCGAAAAATAAACTTTTAAATAAGTACCTTAAAAATTGTGTTACCTCTGTATATTTATAATGTGTACTAATCTGGAAAGTACTTACCCGAATGCATTGTTTTAGTATATGTTTCAAAAATATAACTATTGTCATTGTATTTTTTCAGTATATATTGTCTCTTACTGTTGTTTGAAATTTGGCATCTGTAAGTTTGAACAGTTTTCTTCTCATCAGAGATTGATTTATGTGCCACGTGATATATCCTGAATAATCTGCTGCGTATATTGCATGGGCCAGACGATACCTTAAAATTGCAGGAAAGGATCAACAACAGGCGTTCGTTTTTATTATACGTTAAGGCAATTTTTGGCTATAATCTTTGAGGTGAGATTAATTTTTCAGTTATTCTTTCTTGGGTATAAGGCCCGTTTTTGTTAGGTGCTATTTACACGCTTCAACATCCTTTGACAATGAAAATATGTTTTTACCATGTTAACCATCATCCTATTTATCCGCAGAAGTAGGTGAAGAGGATGAAATGACAAAAAATGGACTTTTGACATTTGCGATTATTATAACTAAGGAGCATCCAATCCTTATGTTACCCTCATAAACAACATTCCTCCATTTGATTTTTTTTTCAATCGTCAAAGATGGATCCCGCAATATTTGGGCAGAGTTTTGGCATATAGTCAATCTCGGTGAGCCTGCTTCACCTCAATGCAAAGGACTATTCCATCAAAATCGTGGTTTCAACAATTCCCCATTTAACCAAAAAAATAATTTTCCTCATATATTCGAATGAGAATTGGACGTTGTTCCGTTCCATCTCACCATTTTAAAATTCACTTTGACTCCTCAGATTATACTTTCTGTTGTCTAGAAATTGGAACTTTAGATCACATATTTTTGGCTGTCCCTCTCAACAATTATGTTATCTTTTTTTTATTTTTTATATTTACTCCACACAGGAGGCCCTGAAGAAAATAATTTCCCTCAGGGCCTATGTCATCTTTGGGGATGCTGTGTGGAGGGTCTTTTTGTGGAGAGGAAGGAGTGAACATGGGTCTTGAAGAATCCCATGTTGTAGGAGGGAGGAAACACAGAGGCCGGCAGTTCGTTCCACAGCCGAGCTGTTGAACTTAAGAATGAATCGTAGAAGCGACCCGTTCTCATGTGACAAGTGTCAACTGTGTACAAATGTTGGGCGCGCGTTTGACGTGTATACCGACTACGCACCGGTGCCGAAGGGATCAATGACGCTAGTTCCTCAGAGCATCTTCCATTGAAATACCGATAGAACAAGGACAGCATACCTACCTGACGCCTGTGCTCTAAAGGTTGCAGTCCGTTTGTTAAGATTGGGGAATCTATCAAACGGACCGCCCGTTTCTGCACAGAGTCAAGGGTTTTTTTCAGGTATTTTGGGGCTCCAGACCAGAGATGGCTGCCAAATTCGACAGTAGGACTGTTAAGTCTCAACTAAAATAGCGTGCCATTCGTTAAACATCTCATCTCTTCTAAGTCTAAACTCGACTCCAATCTTCAGTATAATTATGAAATTAGCCTATTCAAATAAAATTTCCTTAAATCTGCCCATAATTTTAAAAATCAAGGAGAAAACCAGAATCGTTTGAAAAACTGACTATAATACATAATTATCTTCGATGTGCGATATTTTCTGGTTACTACGTGATTTTTTCGGTCCATCGGCTATCGTGTAGGTTTAAGTAAAAATAGATTATTGAAAATATCGAAATAAATCTCCAAGAAAATGATAGCTTATTTTTGTTTTTCGATTCTAATACTTGATATACCATGTTATTATGTAAAAAAATACGAAACAAAATAATTTCTGATACAAAAATAAATAATAATCCTATAAAAACATAAATACAGTATAATGTTTCCATTTTCAACAGAATACTGACAAAACAATGTGAATATACATTTTACTTCGTGACGTAAGAACGATTCAAAATGTAATAAAACAGTTACATTTAATTATGTTGAATTTCATAAAATACGTTCCCGAAAGTTTTGGGATTGTCAAAACCTAATAATCCCGAGATTCAAAAGTACGTAGATCTGGTAAAATCAGTTTGGGATTGGGTTCTCTCTGTAATATAAGTGTCTCTCAAATGCATACGTTATTAGGCTGAACAACTTACAGCGACGTAATAATATTGGAAATTTATTTCGTCGCTCTAAGTTGTTCATCCTAATGGTGAATTTAAGGTTTTCTATGTGTATTTATTGAACATCTATTCGTCAAGTCTGGTACGAATCATTTGGTATTCATAGCGAAATATTTGAAACATTTTTTGCTATTTCAAATAAAAAATATTGAAATGGGATTTGTCTGTGTTTTAATTTTGTATATCTTATAATCTACGCGTTAGTATAATTATTTTATCAAAGCACACTTTTTTCAAGCAAGGTTTTTTTGTCTTCTGAACGAATAAGACGAATATTTTGTTTGCGCCCGTATATACACAATATGAATATGAATAAATAGTTATAAATGTCCGTATTAAAACTACAGTTATAAAAATACAATATTGTATAGATGAATCTATTGAATATTGTATATGTATGCCTTTCTTGAAAGAATTGAGTTTTTATACGGCCAAAACTGTGTAACAAAAGACTCGTCTTAATATTTGAAGCATAAAATTTAAAAAATTGTTTACTTTAAAAAAAAAGTAGATAGTTGCCATCTATAAACTTCTAGATTATAATATATAACGTACATTACGTTTACCCTTAACGTGAAACCTACTAAAATTTATAAGTCAGTCCGTAGCCGAGTTCCATGCGTCGTGGATTCAATTCCTCGTCTGACTATTCCTTCATCATTATACAAACAACATACGAAGCAGACTAAGAAATGATATCAGTGTTCTCGTAACCTGGCAATGTTTGACTCTCTATAAAACAAAATAATTAAAAGATCACATGATATGAAGAATAATAACGTATCGAAACTTACCGCAAGCTCGATAACTGCTCTAATCACTCAGATATCATATCAACATTCAAATACGCTGTATTATTCAATTCCATATTAATATGTCTGAATTTGGGATTCGTAAAATTTTCAAAATGTTTTTAAATACAAGAATTTCGGCAGATGAAAATTGTATTATTTTTAACCAACTTTTTTGGCAGACTTAAGATTTATCTATTTTCTTTTATAATAAATAAAATATTTAGAAATGAACAAAGGGTCGGGGTTTGTTATGCATAGTTGCACGTTGAAACAATATTTATTATCACATCATACGCATTGGAAAATATACGAAAAATAATAGTTTGCATTGTCCTCACAATTGAAAAATATCTTCGCTTTCTGCGAACTCTGATGTTTCACAGAGTTATTGCGTTTTGAAGAATAATAATACAGACCTTACCTCACCGAAAATAATACTTTAAAACTTCCTTGATGATTTATAATCACTTCTAACGGAATTTATTGTTGTCAATATCGGGAAACAACGCAAGGTAAAGTAAGTTTGGTAAAGCAAGATTAAAAAAAGGACGCTTAGATGGTTTGTGCATGTAGAGAGGATTAACAAGCGGATGAAGGGTCAGAATGACAGAAGCGTATGTATGAGACGATATATTAATGTAAATGAAGCAAGGACTGAAGCGAGATAGAGTTATATGGCGGTCTACCTTCTCTGCCCACCCCTGCCGCGAACGGCGAGATGGTTAGTTAGTTACTTTATATGCCGTACAACCCTTTTTGCACCCCTAACCACAATATTAGATGGTTAGATACCTATCTGTTAAGTAGGTAGGTATTTGTTAGTGAAAAGGGGATAACCCTATCCGGCGAGCTACGAGCAGTTTTCCTGTAAGGGTGAGTTTGATGAGGCTAATATATTTCACAGTTTATACTTTCAACCCGTTAAAAAAAGGATTGAACTTTTTAACAATACAAAATATGCTAAAATATATTATTAAGGTGTCATTGTAAGGTGACTGACGATTTAATCCTTTGTTACAAAATAGAGAGAGAAAACCTCCGACAACTTTCAAGGCAGAGCTTCTTGGCTGTTGACTTATAGATCGTTGTTTCAAATTGTAGCGGCGTACTTACGAAGTCTACACCCACCATTTTAGTTGCGGAGACGACTATAAAAGAATAACTTTTGTCTATGCAAAATAATTTACAAAGCCTATAAGCTGATTCTGAATATAATAGATGTTTGGGGCTCAATTTGGTAGGCGGGTTTGGTTGCCGCCGCCCCTGGAACTATTTATTGGATAACACTTCTGTCATAGGTCTACCCATGTGGTTCGTTACGTTTTGTGATTTAGCAGGGGTGCTCCGGGTTCATCAGGTGACGTGTGTTCGGGATGCGCCTACCCACCAGATGCGTGGCATGACAGATTGAGAGAGGCTGGTTTGGAAAGACCCTTTGACCTCTCTAACTGGTCTCTCGACCCATCGCCAGGGATATATTCGTATGAACGTCTCTCCTGGACACACTGATCCTACCCAATCCTCATACCCTTTACCTTCCCAGAGCTTAATCTCCATCATTTTCTTAAAAAAGACCCTCGACACAACATCCCAAAAGATGATATAAGCCCTGAAGGAAATTATTTTTATTATTTTTTGACTAGACTTTGCTGACATAATATTTATATTGCATTAGACTAGACATTGCTAACATAATATATAGACTGCATTAGACTAGACTTTGCCAACATAATATATAGACTGCATTAGACTAGACTTTGCTAACATAATATATATACTGCATTAGACCAGACTTTGCTAGCATAATATAATATTTCCCAGTCTTGCTAATACAATGAAGTCCAGGGACTGAAATGGTATTGGTTTTGTAAATGATTATACACAAACATAAGAAACTCTATCAAATCGCACATGCTTTATAAAATGGCGTCGAAAAGTACATTTTTGTGATATATATTTCTCCATTTTATTTCATGGTCAAGATGTCATGTTTAATGACAAGAGATCAACGTACAGGGTCCCTCACCACTGAAGGCGAATATTTCAAGTAAATGTGGCAATGTGTTAATTTTCACGAAACCATACCTTCCCTAGTAGGATTGAAGATGACTTTAGTTAAAATATATGTTATTACATTTTCGAACACGAAGTATTCAGTTGTTTTCTACTTAGCTACCTCAAAAACGTACCTTGAAAACAAAAATGCAAAAGTTTATTACCTCCATGAATTCTTCTTACCCATACTGCGTACTATTGAACCCCATTAATTGTGTTTTTATTTCACTTTCATTGTATTAATATTTTCCCTTTTTTCGGAATATCATCAATGTACGCGCGGTGTCCGAAAACTCTCATTACAAGAGGGAAACTGGTGAATATTACTTTTGCAGTCGATTTTGTTGTAGAACTTTTTTGATTTGAGCCATCGTTGTCGAGTAAATCGAGTCAGCAATAGAATTTTTTTATCTAACTAACTAAAAAACTAACCATCACGCCGTTTCCCCGCACAGGTAGGCAAAGCGGACGGACCGCCAAACAACTCGGTCTTGGCACACACTCCTTGCCTCATTCATATTCATACTTCGTCTCATACATACTCTTTTATTATTCTGACTCTTGACATTGGCCCGACTTAAGTATCTGATTCACCCGAATTCTGCTACCATTCACATTTGCATTTTTTATAATCAAAAATATAAATTTAAAAAAATCGATCTCTGGGAGTTAATATCAGCTATTTAATGTATTTGAAAATGCGTCGGAGCATGGACTCGGGTTCAAAATTAATTTTAACCCTTTAGTTGCAGAAATAAAGGAAAGAAAAAGAGAATAAAATCCACATGCTTAGATCGAAAAAAAAGGTTTGTCTGGGTTTGTGGGTAGATTCATCAGCTTCCCGCTTGTACCATGAGTTTCCGGACACCGTATATTTTACCCTAATTAATAATTTAGTGGATAAAATAGAAAATCATTAATGCATACTAAACTCAAACCCACAAACTATATTGCATTCATAATGATAACGTGCTACACAAAATAAAATAAAAATAACCATTAAAATTATCCATTGTAAAAAAAACGTCCTGCGCGCTTTTGAGAAGCAGTGCGGTCCTGCGTCATGCTTGAAACAATATTAAACGACACCTTCCAGCCATCAAAATCACTACAATTCAATCAAACGCAACCTTAATTGACACCAACTCGTTCAACTTTCTTCAAATATTCTTCTTATATTAAAATCGTCGAGTAGTTTGCCTGCAGCGCGCAGCCGCCGATTTTGGCCGGCGGGTAAGTACCTACTCCAGTCTGGAATCAACCTTCGCCGGGTACAGACATCCCGTGTCCTGTGCTCCTTTGGGCTAATCGACGGTACGCCCCCTACCGAACTTCACACAATAATACAGCGCGGGAGTTTTGAATTTATGTTAAACGTTTGAATTATTAATGCGGTTAATTAATTAATTTAAAAAAGTGAATTATTTATTAATTTTAGTGTTGGATATCTCCATCTTGGCAATATTAAGGTAAGTTTAAATGAGAAAATATAGGAAAAAAAGAGATTTATAGGATTGTGAAGGTATTTTAAAGAGTAACTTACTTTGCTTCTTCTCTTACCTTACCTTCCCTGCAGCATTTCACTTTCAAGATTTAAAGTATGTGACAAAGACGAATGTTAATGTTCCAACGTTGTTAATGATTGTGCCCAGGTAAACCCATCGTAATATTTTTTTTACTGTGATGGTAGTAATGAAGAATGGACGAGCTTTTGTATTTCTTGGTATGTAAGAATCAGGGTTCAATCCCGCAACATTCGGGCGTAATATTAATACAACGCAGTAATTTTTTTTTATTATAAACTTGTTTTTTCTAGCTGTCAAAAAAAGAACTAAATAACGATATTTTAATAACATAATCTCCACTTAATGTACTTAAATACATATTTAAAATCGTTTGTAATATAAATTCCTAATATTTCTAATCTTATATAACTAATTCCAAACAAACATTAGTTTTATAAAAAAAACAGTTTTTATAATTATTAAGTTCTACTTTTTTTGTATTATCGTAATATTTTTACTTCCTAAAATCGGTTGTCAACTTTTAATAGTAGTACATAAGAAAAATATTTTTGTTCTTACTTTCTAGGGTACAGATTACCTACCGTACCAAAATTATAGTGGCTCTTTTGTCTTTTAACCAGGACTATCTAGAACCTATCAAAATTTAAAAAAATCCTTTAATTAATATAAGTTTCGTTCGTTTATTTATTGATTTGAGGGGGTGACAGACTAATTGATAAATAATGGCGTATATCTATCAACAAGGGTTGTTTTAGTCCTATGCCAGCTTGTAACGCAATAGGGTGTGATAATGTAATGTATTTGATTTATGGATATTGGATATGTATGCGTGTGGTTTGTTTTAATAGGGTGGTTGAATTGTGCGCTAGCTATTTATTTAATGGGGTAATTAATTAATTTAATAAATGCATCGTCTAATTGATTGCTGCGAACTTATCATCATCTTTTATTGCATAATTGGAATCAGTGTTTGTACAAGGCATTCTAGATTTGTTTGTTATTGAACGAATTTTTTAAAGATTTTTCCCAAAATAATATTTCATATTTTACTAAAAAATATACAAATCGGATATAAAAGCGGATGTTGAATGGGATACAAATTTTGCACGCCACTGGATGTTGGAAGGACACTTAAAAAACTTAAACCCGTTAAGATTTATTTTTCATTTTGGGGTAGAACCTATTTTTTTGCAATTAATTCCGAACAAAGTTTATTCTTTTTCACTCTTTTACATAATGGTATGGTCTTTTGCTAAATTATTGTTTTTTTCTCCTTTTATATTTTCTTTTTTTTAACGGAATTTCCTTTTTTCTGTTTTTCTTTTTCCCATTTCCTCTTTTCCCTTTTTAGCTTTTTTCTTATTTTCTCTTTTCTTCTTTTTCACTTTTCATTTTTTTTTTCATTTTCTCTATTTCTCCTTTATTTTTTCCCTCACCAATCTCATCTCTTTTCTGAATGACCTCCGTTTCTTTTCACCGAATAAAGGCAACAAATCTCTACTCGTAAATACTAAATGGAAACGAAAATGTATGTTTCTTTATTTTGTGGGTACTCGTGATCTTTTTTTCTATTCCAATATTTTATATACCATATTATTATATAAAACAAATATATGTAACAAAATGATTTCTTATACAAGAATAAATAATAATCGTTCGAAAACAAGAATACAATATAATGTTTCCATTTCGATAGAATATACAATATGAGAATATATTTCACCTTCGTGACTCTTTTACTGTTGTTTCTCTGTTTCTTCTTTATTTTCCTCTTTTCTCTTTTTCTATTTAACTCTTTTTGTCTTTTCCCCTTTTCTATTTTTCTCTTTTTCCCTCACCGACCTCATCGATTGTGAGATCGACCTCTGTTTCTTTTCTAAACTTGTGAATACCAAAGGTAAGTCATCACTGTCTATTAAGTTTCGACGGATTGGGATATATTGTGGTTATCTTTGAATTGATTTTAATTCTCTTATTACCAAGTCCCATCTCGAAAGAAGATAAGTAAGGGTGTATATAAACAGGACAAAAAACGCGAGTGCGTTTCACTCCGTTCGCGGTTGATTCGTTTCTTTCCCATAGTTCGTGGATCGGATCGCGTTTTTTTATTCTGTTAATATGTAGAATAACACGGTTATTTTCATGACTACTAAAGTAGCAACATTGTTATCAAAGTTTCCATCTGGCAAAATAACCTTCAATTTGATAATGATTTGTAAACAAAAGATTTGGTATTACCATATATTTTTTTCTGAATAATAATTCATTAAAATTTGCATGAGACAATTAACATTTTTTTTAAATTTTCAAAGGTACCTACTTTAATAAAATAATATATGGTTTTTATTACAGAAATATTTCATTAATATTGTTCAATTGTGGCGGTAAATAATTCCAACATAGTCATTCCTTGCGTAAACTTATCAAACAAATGATGAAGAGATCACGCCCAGTTAATTAGAGACATCGTTAACATGGGGAAATTTTTTAACGGTCATTAAAGGCTTAATTGAAAAAAATGGCGACGTTCTCGGGACCAAAAAGATTAGTGTTCTCGCCTTATCTCTCCCAAGATCTCTGCCAAAGCTCTCACTGGCCGCTGCGGACTTTAAAAAGGATTGACGAAGACAATGCCCTACTATCTGCTTCTACCTCTTATTCTTCTTGCCGATCTAACTACAATCTTACTCCGTATCTTAATATCGTACTAAACCCGACAGGGAACAAGAAAATCCTATCAGAAATCAGAAAACCTGGCAAGTTTTTCGAGTGCAGTTGTAATTTCAAGATTATTAAAAAAAATGTAAGCAATTTCGGTTATGTGTCTGTAACATAAAAAATATCTTTAGTTGTCTGAAAAATTACAAGTTAGACTTAAAAAAAGTGGTAAAATGTCAGGTCAAACAAATGATCGTGTATTATAAGGTCTTTTTAATGAGATAGTAAATGGTACGGACCTCTCAAAAACGTGTTTACAAACGATTATTATAATATAAAAAAATATTCAAGTAAAGGTACGAGTACCGAATTTAATGAAACATTTCATATTTCTCAGATTCTTGGAAATCGAAAAATTTATTATGGTTTATGTTCAAGAAGAAACAATTACAAAAAAACAAGTAAATACATTTTCAACGTTAAAAAAAAAACCATTATCTAAAATGACGTATTTTTTGCGAACTGGGCGCCAGTTTTCACCACAGGAAAAGTAGATAATGAATATCCTATGGTTATAAAAATAGGTACAATTTCAGCTTTTAAGACTTATCTTCTTATAAAAGTCTTAGTTTCTATTTTAAGTTTTCTGTTCTTCGTGTTTTGTTCGGAGTTCCGGAGCGTCAGACAAAGCCTTATAAAATATTATGTACTAATCATAAGGCCTTCGAAGCCTGTTTTCATGAGAGCTCTAATGTTACTTCCTTCAGGTGTACTTCAATCAACTTCTTGGCCTTCTAGTTGATTTTTTTACTGTCTGTACTGCAAGTATTTAGGCATTGTTTTCCATCAACAATCTAAGAATTAATACTTTAATGGAAAAATGCATCAAAATTTCATTTTTTTCAACATTCCTAAATTTCATGTGTTTTTCATAGTTTCGGCAATGTTTTTTTAATGTTTGACGCGCTCGTAGCGTTTTTAAATTTTGCTCTAATATTTTGTTGAGGTCTTTCATTGAAGTACTTTAAGTAGTCGGCAGCTCGAATTCGAGAGAAATTATGATTAGTCCTTATTCAATTGAGTTTTTACGTTATTGTCGCTCATCTGAATAAATCAATTTGATGATTTTTTTTTAAATCGTCAAGTACAATATTAACATTCAACCTTTACTGACTGCTGTTCAATCAAGTTCTTTTACAAATAAAAGCAATTGAGGCCTATTAAGAAAGTACATAAGAGTCATAATTGATAAAAATAGAACAAGAAAGTCTTCTTTAAAAAATTAATAAGGTAAAACTGTGAGCAAATTAAGTGTTCATTGTTTAAATGAGGTTTGGTGAAATAACAATATTTTTTCAGCAAAATCACTGCAAATTAAAAAAATATATATAAGTGATTACTAAATAACTTTATTGTCAAATTTTGCATACAATGAAATTTTTTATTGTGATTAAAGAGTAGTTTTACTGTTTGACTTCGACTGACCATTTATTTTGTTCTCCTGTAGATTTCTTCGCTATTTTTTTTATCACCTTTCTTCAGGAGAAAAAAAATATTGTCAGTGACAAAATGTGTTCGGAATGATCATTTCTGCAAAAAAAATGAATATTCCAAAGACACGTAACTTGACATGGAAATTACGCCACCTGACCAGAAATTACAGCAATATGTGTAAATTTAATGAAGTCAGAGCTCACCGTTCCATGAGATTTGCTGCTTCAGATTTTTTGTTTTTTTTTTTATTTTTTATCGTTCTATCCATTAAAATAGCCATTTAATTTAAATTCCTTTAACTTTAACCCTTAAATAAAACAAACGATTTTTTTACAAGTTAACAATGTAACAAAATGATGGGCCACCATTAGAATAACAATTCTGACCTAGCTCGTGAAAGGTTAAGAGCTCCCGAAATAAATTGAATCATTTGATGACTTCATAATAAGGAAATTAGCATTCTTAACGAGTAAAATTGGAGTAATTCTTCAGGATTACAATGGGCTGGCGGCCGTCATGTTAATCCGCCGACGGAATAATATCCAGGATACGTGCGGGGAATAATTGTGTTTCGCCAAAATCATTTAAAAAATAATGCCTCGAGCGCATTTTGCAATAAAAACGTTCCGAAAAATCTGGTTCTAATTGTTCTGAATGGTATTTTCAACACTTTTTTTGTCCACTCAGAGGCAAATCGAAACTAAAACTTATCCTAACGTAATTAATTTGAAAACATCAATATTCCAACACCCTGTATTTCTTCAAATATAAGTACATATCTGGATGTTATCAGCTTGTGATGATTAGCTTAACATAATTTAATACGTAAACAAAAGTAATTTCTAAATATTGAAGACAATATTAGTGATTTCTAAACGAAAATCTGAAACAGAAAAATCAGAAAAGGAAACGGTCACATCTGGGACTCGAACCCAGGACCCTTGTCTTTCCGTGACAGTGCTATACCAACTGAGCTAATGGGACCCTATTCCCCTCGGTCATTTTTAACTGTATCATACTTCGAATAAGAACTACTAACATTGTCTTCATTTTTTCACCGCACATTTTTATTGGCAACTATTTATTTATTTATTTATTATTATAACTATCAGATTTTCGTTTAGAAATCACTAATATTGTCTTCAATATTTAAATATTACAATTTGAGGTTTTACTCAATAAAGTCATTCCGAAAAATAAATAAAAAGTAATTTCGTTGTTTTATTATTTTATTTTCACTGACTTGATATTTCTGTATACAATTCTAAATGATTTGATAGTATTAGCATTAGATAGTCCAGAATTGCTAGCAATGATAAGCTTTCAGATTCCACTACGTAATACTACAAGTCGGGATTTATTTCTGTGGGAAAACTTCATATGAAATTCATAAATACCATATGTTTTCCTCTTTGACCAGAATACTTTGAAGAAAATAATTATATAAGTAATACTGTATTCTTTTTACAATACATTTTTTTTATTATTTATTGAGTTAGTTTATACAACATTTAAATATAAACAAGATAATATTTCATTTTGTAACTTTAAATATTTTTATAATAAACATAACATTTCTTTTTAAGGCGATGCCATACGTAGTAATGCAAAATCATTTGTTTTTGGTTTGAAAATTTGGTCGCCTAGAAATGTTTGAGATGCTTTAATTAAATACTGCCAGTATAATACATCTTGACCTTTGAAATAATCGAGTATTTTTAGATAAGTCTTTTTATAAGCCCAAAAAAAATAATGTATAAGGCCTATGAAAACTGCTTTAAAGTTCAAAATCTCTTACTTATGAACCCATTTTCGGTTATGATTTTATTGTATAATGTGGCAAATTAAGTTATCGATATGATCGAAAAAAATTAAATACCTATTTAATAATAATAATAATAATAATAAAAACGTTTATTTGACAATAATTTTTTACATGTTTGCATATAGTTTGTACACATACATTTAGATGATTATATTGCCAAAAGGGCAACTGCTCAGCTGTACATTCCGGATTTCTCCGGGAATGTAGCTGGTTTTCAGCAGTGCCTTTAATATAATGTGTTACAAATCGATAAATACAAATTTCCTTAAAATAAAATAAAATATAAATTCAGGATTAAATTTACATAAAATACATAGATAAAATAAAAAAAAAATGATAATCACAAGTAGGTGTCCCTTTCATTTTAAATTCGATCAATTATGATGTTGTGCGGTTGACTGTGCTGTCAGCAACCATTCGCTGCAGAGCTTCTTAAAGCACTGCAACGATGTTGTTGTTCGAATAGGCAGTGGTATTTTATTCCAAAGTTTTGACGATGAGTAGCTAAAACTACCCTCAAAAACAGCAGTTTTATGTTTGGGGAGAACAAGTAAATGGTCTCTTTGGCGTGTACTATGTGCATGTGAGTCACGGGACCACTGCAGTCTGTCAAACAGATAGGAAGGAACCTTTGAATTCATCAAGTTGAACAGTTGACACATTTGATGTAACTTCCTTCTGTTCGACATATTCAGTATTCGATGCCGATAGAGGTAAGGCGAGATATGCTCTCGGGACATTATAGCAATATCGGACACATGCATTTTGGACTCGTTGTACTTGTTTTTGGGTTTTTTTCAATAAAGATGGACCGTAAACTGAGTCTCCATAGTCCAATATTGAGAGAACAAGACTATCAGTAATAATCTTGCGTAGTTTCACTGATATGTTATCTCTTATATTGTACAATAGACGAAGCCTCGAGTAGCACCACTGTGACCTGTTTTTAACATGTTCATCATACCTCAATCCACCGTCCACCATTATTCCAAGGTTGCGCGCAGCATCAACAAAGGGAACGGTGGTTTCATGTATTTTTACAACATGTCCTCCATTTTTTACGCATGATATTTTTTGCTTAGTTCCCATTAATAAAGCAACAGTTTTTTGAGGATTGAGAAGTAACGCGTGCTCCTTTGCCCAACTGCAAACTCTACGTAGGTCACCATTTACCATATCCACTGCCACATGAGTTTTACTTACGTCAAACGATAAATATAGTTGTGTGTCATCAGCATACATGTGCGAACCACAGTGTTCAATATGTGCTGACAGAAATCTACAAAAAATTGAGGAATTTTTACAAACAGACATAAATAACATAATTAAATGGTCCCACGACAATGGAATTATTATTAACGCAAAAAAAACAAAATATATGCTTATACACTCTCCATATGCAAGTTGTCAGGATAAAGAACTGCATATAAAAAGTCATTCATACGATTGTTTTCACACAAAAAACCAATCTCTGCCATGTAAATGCCCAAACATAGAAAAAGTTTACCAATATACATACCTTGGTCTTACAATAGATGTCAATTTTAACTGGTCAAATCACATTGAAAATGTATGTAATAGATTAAGATCCATATTAGGGAAATTTTATCACCTAAAAAACTTTGTCAATAAAAATATATTATACTGTATATATAATGCATTAGCGGAATCAATTATAGGATACGGAGTAAATAGTTACGGATTAACGTATAAAACGTACTTAAATAAAATAGAACAATTACAAATCCGTTTCCTAAAATTGATATCGGGCAAAAAAAAAATACAATTATGTGTAGGCGATTATAAAAAAATGTTTTCTTTGTGTAATGTGCTCTCTATACATAGTAGGATAGATTACCAACTAACGCTAGATGAATTCTGGAATACAGAATTCAAAAAACCTGTAAACCATAACTACCCTACTAGGCATAGAGAAGCACAAATGTTTATTATTAAAATATCGCAAAATGTATACGGAGATAGAACAAAAAGACATAAAATTCCGGAATTGTTTAACTCATTACCAGAAGATATTAAAAATGAGACATGTCATTCAAAAATAAAAACGAAAATTAGATCGTTCTACCTCCGTCAAACATAAAAACAATTAATATTGTGGTACCAAGATATCAAGTTGAAATTAAATATATTGCTATAAGCTAATAAATAGAAAAAGTGAGAGATTTCTTACAATTAAACTGATTGATCAGTTTTGTAAGATCTAAGTAAGAGAAAATAATGTACAAATAAAAAAAAAACTGAATAAACACATATAAAAAAAAAAAAAAAAAAAAAATAGATTGCATCATGTCAGCGGTATATATAGCAAAAAGCAATGGCCCTAGTATCGATCCCTGGGGTACCCCTCTTGTTATTATAATGTCAGATGAATATTTTAGAGTCCCATTACTATCCTTGCAAACTGTGCGCTGAGTTCTATCTTTGAAGTAATTTTGAAACCATTTTATTGCTTCATCGTCAAAACCAAAGTAACGCAACTTTGCAATAAGTAATGGAATGCTCAGTAAGTCAAATGCCTTAGAGAAGTCCAGCAGAACTAGTATCGAGGCTTTGCCTGCATCAGTGGAGGCAAGAATATCATCTGTAATACATTGCAGAGCTGTTGTAGTGCTGTGGCCTTTACGAAACCCCGATTGATGACGAGGTATAATCCCGCATGTTTCAGCGTAGACTACTGTTTGCTCAAACACAACTTTTTCGAGTACCTTGGATAATGCTGGTAATATGCTAATCGGTCTGAGATCACTAATACTTGAAATTGGTTTCTTTTTCGGAATTGGTGTGACTAAACCATTTTTCCACAGTGCTGGAACTATACCTGTCCGTAATGATTGGTTAATAATGGTTGTTATAGTGCTGAGTGCATACGGAAGTATGAGTTTAATCATTGAGATACTTATTTTATCGCAACCGATAGCGTTTGATTTGATAGTATGAATGTGTTTTGATATTGTAGTTTCATCAACTATTTGAAGTGAAAATGATTTTGCTATAGAGTGATTTTGTGTATTATAATGGTTGACTAAAATTGGACTATGTTCTAGATTTTGACTGTGATTAATAAAATGATTATTTATGGCTTCTGGGTCATTTAAATGTGTTGGTATA
The DNA here is from genome assembly GCF_061612785.1 of Hesperophylax consimilis. Taxonomy (NCBI): domain Eukaryota; kingdom Metazoa; phylum Arthropoda; class Insecta; order Trichoptera; family Limnephilidae; genus Hesperophylax; species Hesperophylax consimilis. The sequence goes on from NC_142850.1 coordinate 8,473,427, forward strand.
TCTCCGACTTTGTCTTTAACATGAAGGCAATTTTCTAAAGATTTCCAGAGTTTTTTTGAGTCATGTACATTATTATTGATGTTATATTCAAAAAATGCTTTTTTTTCTCTTTTCATGGAAGAGGTTACTAGATTTCGTAATTGTTTATAATAAGTGTAGTGTGAGTCTAATTTTGATTTTAAATACCTGATATACGCGCGATCTCGAATTTTCATCATATATTTAATGACATCTGTTATCCAAGGTTTGTGTTTGTCTTTAATGGTTATTGTCTGTTTTGGTGCATGCGTATCGTAGATATTCAATACGTACGCATTGAAGTGTGTGACCATACTGTCAACACCATTCAAAGCGCTTATGTGTTGCCATGGCCCGTTAGCCAAATCGGCATTTAGCCTATTCATGTCTATGTCTTTAGTGTTTCTGTAAGTTATTGTTTTTGGTATATATTTTGGTTTTGAAAATTTTAAGTCGCATATAACTAAACCATGGTCGCTTATAGTTTTATAATGGTAAATTTGTGTACGTGTAACTATTTCAGGTTTATTAGTGAATACCACATCTATAAGTGTCGAGGAAGTACCTGTTACTCTTGTTGGTTGGTTTACAGTTGGCGACATATTAAATGCTTGCAATGCATCTATTAACTTTTTTGCATCCGGTTCCTGTTTGTTTAATAAGTTTATATTTAAATCGCCAAGTAAAAAAAGTGTTTCACACTGAAACATGTGGTCAGATAAGTTATCACTGATACAATCGATTGCGTCATTGACGAGGTTTTTACTAGTTCTGTATGCTGTGCCTAAACATATATCGATATTCGGAGCCTTAATTTTAAGCCACATTTGTTCCAAGTACTTGTTTTCGTGTGGTAGTATAACGCTTGATAATTCACGACGTACATAGAAACCAACACCTCCCCCACGTTTAGGACGAGGGGAAAGATATAAGTTATAACCCGGAATTGCTCTATCAGTTGTACCTCTGCTCGCATCAATCCAAGTTTCGTTCAAGGCTAATGCATCGATTTCGTGTTCTCTAATATAGATACATAGATCATCAAAGCCTGTACCAAGCGATTGTGCATTTAGAAAACCAATAGTCAGTCTACGTTTTTTATTATTATTTGGAGCCATTTATGTAATATGCAATCATCTTGAATGGTAAAGACAAGATATTGTAATATACAGTATTTGAACATAGAGAAGTTGAATGAAATAACAACATGGATAATTTAAGCAAACACAGCACAAGATTTAAATAATCTGGAGGTAATAAATAAAACATAAGGTTTTTAGCGCATGAGAAGTTAATGTAATGAACGTGTAGGAATTGTAAGATAAAGAGACATAAGAATAGAACAGAAAAAATAAAGTTGGAACTCAATACCACTGCCCGTCCGGTAAAATTAATAATATAATATGGTTGCCATAATGTCGCACTACGCGCATAATAACAGCAATATAATAAATCGAGATCATCAATATTGGTAATACTTCGTATATTCTGGTGTACAATTTTTAGACTGTACGATTCCCAACAGTATTTATTTATGTCTTTAGGATTATCAACTACATAATTGTTGCATGTGAGCATAGATTCATCGGGAGTTTCAAAAGAATGTTGGATCATTTTTAGAGTAAGTTATCTGTAAGTAAACCCACACGGTAATATTAATTTGGGATGGTAAATTTATGTTTTTGATGTGTGAACAAAGAGTACATAAGTTTGGTTGCTCAGTTATTAACATAAAATAATATACATAAATTGTTGTAATACATAAATTGTGAGAAAACATTAGCCATTTCATGTTCTTCGAATGGTACAAATAAAAATTGCAATTGGTATTAGTGGTGAATTGAGGGTTAGCTAGTAATTTCTTATAATAAGGAAGTAAAGTAGCGGGGTCAGAGAGACACAATGATATAGTTGTAAATTTGTCATATAAGAATTTCCTGATAATGTGTGGGTAATATAAATGCACCACGATGTTAATAATTAAATTATTAATTGAAATGTCTGACATCGTGCTTATTTGGGGATTGAACAATGCAATATTGTAGTATTTTTTTGAAAGGAATAGAAATATCATGAAATATAGGAACACTCTGATTAACATTTTGAAAAGGGATACAGGTAGTATGGGTATGATTGCATTTGTGAGTCATAGTGCAAGTAAGATATTCTCAGAGGTGATATGTATAGCTCTCGATTCCGTGGTTTGGCGTATATATACTCGTCCCGCTTTTACCCATACGAATGCAAATTTTTTATCAATAGCCGCCTTCTTCGCTAGGTAAAGTAGGCGTTTATTTGTTGAAGTCAGGTGTTCCGATATATATACCGGCGTGCGCGGTCCGGAGAGTCCTATTGAGGTCGTGTTGAGTTTGTCTTCCTTAGTCACAGCATTCATATTGTACCTTTTTACATCGTTTAAAAAGACATCTCTTACGTGAACGTGCTTAAACCGCACAATTATAGGTCTGGTTTTTTGGGGGATTGTCTTACCCGGAGACCTATAGCTGGTCTCAATGTCATTTTTCGTAGTGTTTGTTTTTATTTCTTGATTTATGTTAAATAAAATATTTGCCAAATTCTCACCTTCAACCTCCGGTATACCTCTTATTTCGGCGGCAAAATTTTTTTGTTGCCGATCTTGATCGTCGATCTTTAATTCGAGCATAGTTAGTTTTGCCTCGAGTTCTGTGTTTTTTTTTTGAACGGAGTCTATGCTTTGTAGTTTTATCAGAGATTTTTTAAAGTCTTCTTCAAATCCCTCCATTTTGCTATTAAAGAATGTTAGCGAGGCCTTGAAGTCCTTGAATTCATCGAACATTTCGTATAATTTCGTCTGGACATTCTTGAATCCCTGTAGCTCAGTCTTGATTTGACGTAATTCATGTGTAATTAGGTCGAGCTGTGTTTCACCCACTTTAGTGGTGCTGGCCGCTGGGGTCTCCTTACTGGAAATAGAAGTAGAACGCGCCGTACTGCGCGTTTCCGTCTTGCAGCCAGTGCATTTGGTATTATTGCGTTTTTCTTGGGAGAGTTTTCGGTAATGACCTTCACTTACGCCACCGCAGGCGAAATGTAGACTCTCCTTGCAGGAGGAGCACCAGAACATTGATTCCCTCGTGAGTATGGGTTCCGGGCACTTGTTGCAGGTGGTGCTCTCCATATTGCAGGGAGTTATTAAGTATTACACTGAACAATCGACACAGAAACTGAGTTGTAAAAAAAAATTATATTTTAGTATTACAGTTTTGAAGGATTTGTATTAGAATATTATATTTAGTTTATTTTGTTGTTAGATTTAATATCACATTTATTTTTAAAATTACAGTATATATTTGATTTAGTATTGGATTTATTTTGTATGATTTATTGGATTGCCATCTGTTGGACAAAATGTAAATCAAACTTCACAACGTAAAAAATAAAAAATAAATGTTTACTCTGGGTTTCGAACTCACGTCCCAGGAAGGTAGATCGGAATGTGTCGGCGCCTCTCACCACGCTGCTAAGTACCGATACACAATTAGCGTGATTTAATCCAATATAACTGGTAGACTTGCGAAATAGTCGTACAAAAGGTCTAAATTGTGGTTTAGTTGTTTGACACTTATATAACGACTGTTTTTTTTTTAAAAATAAATCATGAAATTCACGTTCGCGCACAACGGGTTCACTGGTTTAGTAGTAATTATTTTTAATGTTTGTTATTTAGATTCACTTTTCACTATGTTTATTACGATTGTTTGTTACCTTCTTTTGTATGTCAGAAGGTGTTGATATAAAACACAAATTTAATGTCGGTTTGTCGTTTTTTAGAATAGCGCAGCTCACAGATAGTGCGCAAACGCAAAAATGATTATATTCACTTGAATTCTAACTTTAAGATTGTTTTATTTTTAAATTAGTTTATAGTAAAATGAAATGCGACTGGTCGGTAGGTAGTTTTTTTCAACATTATTGCCTGAACATCCACAAAATAAAATAAAAGGCACTTTTTGGCCATGTTTTTTATTGCATAAATCAAAACAGGCGGATGGTGTTAAGCGGGAACTTAAAACTTATCGCCATCTACGTAAGGGTTGTTATTGATAGCGGCTCAATTTAAAATATTACACGACGTAGTGCATCGCCTTAAATACATTCATTCTTCAGATTTTCAGGCATTTCTTTATACATCTTTAATTCTTTGTACATTAGGCAGTTCTATGATTTTGATTTCTTCATATGTTGCAATCTAATTCTATTTTCAATTCTGGTTTCGTAATTATGAACATCTCTACTAAAAACAATTTTATCCTTAAAATATTTTGGCATTTGGTTGTTCATGACTCGAAAAAATGAACACATTAAATAACAGTCTCTTTTTTATTGGAATCCAATTTAGCTGCTCTCTCATTTGATTAATGCTTGCGTATTTACCTTTTCCCAGTATACATCTCATAGCTCTATTCTGTTTGGCATCTAGTTTGTTCAAATTTTCTTCATTGGCCAAATATAATATAGTAGAGCAATAATCTAAATGTGGAGCAACTGTAGTTTTATAAATGAGCTCTGTAGTGTTTCCATTTAGTTTATTTTTTAATCTTCTAAGAAAATTGTCTTTTTGGATACCTTCTTTAGCACATATTCAAAATTTTGCTGTAAAAGTGAGTTTTTAATTAAGTATTACACCCAGGTACTTAATTTCATTTACTTTTTCCATTTTTTCATCATTAATTGTGAATTTTAATTCTGTATTATGCGTTTTGTTGCCTACTTTCAAGTATTTATCATATGTAAATGCCCCTAAAAAGGGCGTAAATTAATAAATAAATAACTTTCACGATTTTTTACCATTATTTTTATGTGAGTACTACACAAGAGTTCTAACTGCTCCTGGTACATAATTTGTTCATATCGACTGTGGTTTGGAAAAACCCTTCAAGCCATAAAATTAAAACTTTACAGGAGACGATAAAAAGAAACATTCAACAATTCGTAAAACTAATTAAAAATCTTCAAGTTTATGTGAAAGCGGTTATCTGTTTTTCGAAATTTTGATCTAAAATATTGCAATTCTATTTATAACTAAGAGAAATTTGGGGGTTGAGTAATTTCATATAAAGTTTTCTCGAAGTAATCTACACATATTAAAAATACCTTAATTAGCACAATTACCTAACCATGTTGTATTTTGACAGCTATTCTATTATAAAACCATTGAAAAAACATTCTCTAAAAATATGACGTGAAGAGTTTTAAAAAAACACTGTTGAAATTTGACAAACATTTCGTATTCTATCATAATATGTGATTATTGATCCTTACCGATATTTAATATTATTATTTATAGTGGTCTTTGTTTTTTTAGCTCCTATGAAGGCTCAGGTAGTGTTGAAACTAGTGTTTAGAAAGATAATTAAAACTAAAAATGTGATTTTTTTTGTTCAACATTTCAAGAGTCCCAACTGCTCCCAACCAGAGCCAGTGAGACTATGGCATCCCTAATCGGGGTATTTAGACTGAAGGTAGTGGAAAGGGGGAGACGGGAAATGACTGGCTATTTAGATCTGGTCTTTAAACACGGTCAAATCCATTTACACATAAACGTCCAAAACTAACCATATACAAATATTGGTAATTGGTACCATTCTACCTTATTCACCGAACCGACACTAATAATTTTTGATGGAAACATTAAATCTACTTTATTTTCTAAAGTATTTAGCTGGGTACTTGTTTTCTTTCATATCCATTATGAAACGAGAGCCTTTTTTTAGGTTGACGAAACCACAATACGTTTGAAGAAATGCGAATCGGTGAGGTGGCAATCCTGTTTACAAATTTAACAGGCAATCATTTTAGTTCCGCGAATTCCGAAACCTTTATATATTTTTTTTATGCATACATTTACCCGACCCATTTTTACAAAAACAGAAATACCTCTACGGAATTATCATTAATCTCGCGTCGGGAACACTTGACTTATCGTGATAAAGCCAGAAAAATAACACAACAAAGACTAAGTGAGAATAATAATTTTCAGGAATTTTCGCTTTGTTTATTTGTTTTTGTGTTTGTGACCAAAATTTTTGTTAATATTTTCATTTTCCTGACAATTTGTGATTATTTCATCCTAAATAATAATAACACGTGCTAATCTCAAAGTTGCTTGGAAATATTAGCGGCTCGTGACTTTCGAGTGTACTAGAGTGCTAACATTATTAAAAAATAGCATTGTTGATCTTGTTGTACCGAAAGTGTCATTTTTTTTTTTCGAAACTCCGGTTTTTGTGTGAAGATTTTTAGGAAATCCGTGCGGCTAACTTGAAATTTCCTGAAAATCTTTGTACAAGAATTCAAATTTTCGAAAAAAAAAATTTAAAAAAACGTTTTGGACTAAGTAAAATCAATAATGTAGAATTTTTAAAACTTGCCGAAAGAGAAAAGGATGTTTTGTATTTGAAATGATTCTAGAATTCTATTCACTTGGTTCTATTGAGACTAAAAATAACTCAATGTAGAAGTGATAATGAACCGAAGAGATTATTAATGAAACGAATTGCTCCTAAAAGGAGATTTACCGAGTTTAAAGGTTAATTTGTTTTAATTAGCCGCGTATTGCATCCCGTTTTCTCAGTGTGGCGTCTAATTTTAACAATTTCGCCAGTTGTTTGCGATTAGTATACATAATTAGGGTTCAGCCTTATCATAATACGCTGTCAGAACCAAAATATTAAATAAACTATATTATCCAATTATAATATTTTTTATCCCAGGATGACCGGTCGGTGGCTGAGTTGACATCGCGCTTGGATCCCACCCAGGCGTAGTGTGTTCAATTCCTCGACTGGCTATTCCTCCATCACAACGCATTTTCCGCTTATGGTGGTGGTAGCAGGAGCTTTTCAAATAGTGTCAGGTTATTCTTAACCCGGAAATGTTAGGGAAAAATGAAAAAAAACCTCGCGAAATAAAATAAATACCACCGACGGAAAATGAAACCGCCAAATAATTCAATATTTACTAGTATTTTTCATTAAAAAATTAATGCTTATTACATTTTGTCCACTAGAAAAGAACCAACTTTATTTTTGTAGGAAAGGCTTTGTAAGTGCCAAATTTCCCACTAGATGGTCACGAGACATATTATATCTTTATGTATATGGGAAATATTTTTTAAAGTCAAATATTGATAAATTTATGATTGTAAGACAAGGTTTTTATTCATAACATAAAGGATGACAGCAATTATTATTAGCCTGAAACACACATAGGTTTGGTGGTAGTAGGAGATTTTCAAATATGGTCAGGTTATCCGTAACCCGGGAATGTTTGACTTTCTTTTAAAAAAAATAAAAATAAAGATGTTAGTACAATTCCACACTTCCCATATAGTTTTGATATTGATTGAATAATAGATATGTGAAATCAATGAATTTTAAGAAACACAAAGAAATGAAAAATAAAGAAGTTTCACTTCAAAAAATGAAAATTATGCGAATTCAATAAATTTCAAGAGATATAAGTTCAGTCCTAGTTTCTTAAACAATGTCGATGCCTTAAGCAATTATAAGAGCCTGCTACATCACTTGAATATTTGAGGCGCTTTGCGGCAGTGTGGCCCAACCAACAAATTTTACAATCAGAGAAAGCATCAGATTTTTAAAGATAAGTAACTAATTTACTACTGGAAGAACAATTATGTAGCGCCTTCCTTTAAAATCAGTGAAAACTAAAATCAGGCCACTGTGGCTTCACAAAGATAACAAAAATCTTTAACAATCTGTTTTCGGTGGTAAAATTTTCTTTTGGTTTAGCCACTCTTCCGCTGATCGCCTCATTTATGTTGCATATACGTAATATTTATATCTTTATATCACACGTTTCATTAGCGTTATCCGACATGCAAATTATTTTCAAATTACGGTTAAGCCAATCATTACCGAAAGCATGTAATTATCTTTCAATTACCAAACTTTTGAGTCAAGGGTTTTTCGCATATTTAGAAATATTTTACTTTCGTGAGTGTATACGGGGAATATATAGAATGAAAAAAACGCGGTTACTACAGGTTTTGGTGCTGCATATCTGGAGCCAGTGAGACTATGGCATCCACAATTGTGGTATCTTTTGGGGCTGAAGGTAGTAGAGAGAGGAAGGAGATGAGAAAGAGGAATGTGGAGATGTACCTGGCTATTCAGATCTAAACACAGCTAAAACCATTTCAAGTAACGTTTCAATTCTGAACATTCTGGGACGTACTGTAAATACACCAACTAACCAACCATTACGCCGACGGACTGCCAAACAACTCGGTCTTTCCACCCACTTTTTGTCTCATTCACACTCACACATCGTCTTATACAAACTCTTCTATTGTTCTGACTCTTGACATGGCCCGACTCAAGTATCTGATTCACTTGGTTGAGTGTCCCTGAATTCTTCTACCATTAATATTTGCGTCATATATTCCCTTTACAGTATTTTCTTCGTTCATTCGTTCTACATGCCCAAACCATTTAAGGGTCCCTTTCTTAATCTTACTCATTACGCTTACATTCCATATATTATATTTATTGAATCAATTGTTAAACAACACATATATTCAAAATAAAACAAAACAGAAATTACTGTGGTTTTCCATACAAACAATACGTTCACTGTCCTAATTCAAAAGTATTATAGGAAGCCCAGAAGCAGTTGCACGTTTAGGAACGTAAAAAAATTCAAGTGCAAAGCATATTCCACGGCACCTGACAACATTTAATTTTTAAAAAATCAGTTGTTTTTAAAAACATTTTTGTAATAAAAAATATTTATCAAACAGTTTTGAAAAACCGTCTCCCGATGTTCGCATCGAAAAGTGGAACCAATTTGGAGATCGCATTTGCTGGAAACAAAGGATCGTATTCCTTCTGGCTGTAGATCTCAGATATCATGGTTTACTTTAATCCCGGCTTAAGGGCTATGTTTGGGCCCCAATACCCGCTGATGGGTCTGTGTTACCGCGCCGGGAGAGGACTGCGCCGCTTCATGCTAATTAGGACTACAAGGAATTTGTTAACTAATGTTAAACATTGTGCTACCCAAGTATTTTTGGCGTAAACATTATAATTATATTATAATAGTGTAGGTAAAATCATAATTTATTTTCAATCATTTTATGGTTGTTTTCTGAGTGAATCAGGGTAATCTCTTTGTTTTTCTCTAAATAGTAAAAAACGAAGTCGCTATCGCGTCTATTTGTATGTGCGCTTAGTCGTTCTTTGATAGGGTTTTCACCATTATTTAGATACATTTTTCCGGAAAGATTATATATATAAAACATGCATATTATATTTACAGAAATTAGAGAAAAGTTGAACAACACCGGGGACATGTCAGATAGTATTAAATAATATTGTGCGCTACCTGACATAATTGTCCATGCGGTCAAACCCGTGCCAAATGGAAATGCAGTATTATAGTTTGCAAACCACTTGTCGAAAAAATAACGATTATTTTTTTAACGTTAAACGCGTAAAAGGAGCTAAATGATATAAATGTACGACCATACTCACTATTTAACCTACATAATGATAACATATAATTATAAGCAATAATTAGTCGCCTGAAATATCAATATAAATTGAAAATATCTCCGTATAATATATAGTATAAATGCCGCCAACGGGAATTGAACCCGCAACTTCTAATGTCTTGTCAGGTGCTCTGAAACCACTGAGCTATGTCGGCTTATTTCCAACCCGCCAAATGATTCAATATGTACTAGTGCACCAATCAACAATTACTGCTTATTATATTTTTTCCAACTATAAACAACCAACTTTATTTTTGTAGGAAAGGCTTTGTTAGTGCTAAATTTCTCACTAGATGGCGTCGAGACATATAATATCTTCATTTATTGGTGAAATTTTTTTGATTTAGTCGCTAATCATTGCTTATAATTATTTGTTATCCTTTATGCTATGCATAAAAAAACCTTGTCTTATAAACATTAGTTTATCATTAAAAAATAATAAGTAATTGAAAAATTTGACTTGTTTCCTTTTTCATGGAAAACATTTTTTAGCTTTTTTAAATATACAGGTTGTATCGGCACGTACCCGACAAACTTTAACCAGCTATTCCTTAGCACATTTGGAGTAAAAAATGTTATGGGCACTTTGCTGTCCGGTAACATTATTTTTCAATTAAAAACAAAATAAAAAATCCACACTCCGTCACTGTCATTGGAATTTTTTCTCGTGTTCAACAGCTGTTATTAGCAAGTGTGTCAAAAAGTGTCCCCGCTCTTTCGTACACACTAAATAATAATAGTTAAAAATGAGACGAATGGTGCCGTGCCATTTCGTTGTGATTGTAAAAGCGCGCCAATGTAGGTACGTACGTACATTATTCAAAGAAACTCGAATAAAATATTGCCAGACGGGTTTTCAAACTTTGACAAAGGATAAAACATTGGTGACATGTGGTGAAAATATGAATAGTAAATTTTTTATTAAAAAAAAATGTTACCGGACAGCAAAGTGCCCATAACCTTTTTTCCTCCAAATGCGCTAAGGAATAGCTGGTTAAATTTTGTCGGGTACGTGCCGATACACCCTGTATATATATATTTTTTAAATATAATTATTACGACTTATCTGCAGGTTCAACAAAATCATTATATCTTAATATTTGAACATGTTAATTTCTTATTCTACTTAGATCTATTTTTTTTAATGATTCATTTATCTTAATTAACTAACTTTGTTTCTCCGCAGGGGTAGGCAGACAGGATAGACCGCCAAAAAACTCTGTCTAGGTACATACTCCTTGCCTCATTCACATTAGTACATAATTTTATTCATACATTTATTTTAATTACGAGAATAGGTGTGTTTAACTGATATATAAGAAAAGGTGCATATAACATAATTATATGTAGGTAATATTTTGGATAAATATTTAATTTATTCTGGAAAATTCAGATATTTAAAGAGACATGAATTGCTATTCATTTAGTATCAAGAGCTTTGTCATTTTGGCACAGGGATGTTCATTTTCCCCAATTTTAAATTTGTATTTAGTTTACTAAATTTTTTTGCTAAAATATCTGCTTGTTTTAAATTTATATATTATAATTGCTTCACTACCCAGCTTCCACAAATATTTAAGATTATTATTTTTTTATAAAATAAAACAAATCTTATATTTTTCGAAGGCATTATTAAACTGCGGAACAGCTGTCACGCGTAGTAATAATTACGTAACAGATATTTTTTACACAAACCCTAATAATTTTAAATACGTAATAATAGTCATTGTTGAAGAAAAAAAATAGATCTACAGATTAAATTTCCACAAAAGTTTTAAGAAATCTTATTTCTTATTTAATAATTAAAAATAATAGGAAGCATTTATGGAAATGTCCTGAATGTTT